>NC_041389.1:102267663-102273366 GCF_002162155.2 Triticum dicoccoides | reverse complement strand
GTACGAGACTTAATATCGATGTTTCAATTCGGTGTACATTGTAAGATTTGAACCGAGGACCAGGCATACGGGTAATTATTTCGAATTCGTGCCATACTAAGTTTCGAAAAGTTGACATTGGCTCAATTTGTTGTGCTATTTTATAGGTCATATGTTTGAATCCATCCAAAAGTTTTCTCACTACCATGGTGTTCATCATATACATATGAATTTGTATTAAAAAAGTAGCATTGATACAGTGAAATGCGAAATCCACGTTAGAATTGGAGATCGCTACGTGACACACACTCTAATTGAAATAACTAACTACGTGACACACACTCTAATTCAAATAACTAATTATGTGACACACTCTAATCCACGTTAGCGTGGGTACCGTTTCGATTTTTTTCAAATAATTCCTCATTAATTAATTTATAGTACTCCCTATGTTCACTTTTATAAGACCTTGAAGACATTTCAGACAATGTGCAAAACAGTTCATTTTAAGTTGTCTGAAACGACTTACAAAAGTGAACAGATGGAGTATCTCGTTTTGAATGACTAATTATTGCAATTAAAACACGGGCATGGTAATACATACAGATTCGTTTGCAAATGAAAGAAGATTCGTTTGCATTCACAAATGTAGGCGCACCAGGCAAACCAGGGTCGTGTCGGGGTGGACACTGCTTCGGTGCCTTAAAGGCAACAGCCCTTGGGTGACTGACATGTGGGCCAGCCACCTGTTGGGCCCACATGTCATGGACACAAAGGCAGGTGCCTTAAGGCACCAAAGGGTAGTCCTGTCGGGGTGGTCGCGTGTGTCGGATGGACGCGTAGCACCCAGCCACCCACCCCCCTCCCCCCAAAAAAAGGACGACGACAATATAAGTTCGTGCTTCCACGTTTCGGATTGAAATATCTGGCGGCCCTAATTCCAGCCCTGCAAAATCTCTCTTCTCCACCGTCCCCTTCCGCACCCAGATTGCTCAAATCCCTAATTCGCCGCCATCCCTCGAATCGCCCCTCGTCTCGTCTCTTTCCCCACTGTTCCCCACCTCTGTGCCGGACGACGACGACGAAGACGACGGTCATGCTTCACCACCGCACCGGAGCTACCTCATCTACGTCCTCGTCCGCCGCACCGGGTGGTCCACCGACAACGTCGGCCGCCGCAACCGACGTGCCTCACAGACACCGAGTTCCACCGCATTAGGTGCGCTTCACCGATGTCGTCTCCCAGCTCACCGGGGCTACTTCACCGAGCACATCGTCGCACCTCCGCCCCCTGAGGTCGTTGGGGCTTCACCAACGGTCTTGTCCACCGCATCGTAGCGGTCCGCTGCCACTCAAGATCTGCATCCGTGCACGGCCAGCCAATGCCAGTGCATCACCCTCAACGGCTCTGAAGTGACCCGCACTCTAGCTAGGCGAGCATGCCCAAATGCCGGCCCGAACTAGGTATCCACACATCACTCCCTTGTGCACTGTTCCGACGATGTTTGGATATCCTTTCACTGCTCTCTTAGCTTACACGCCTATGCAACTCTGACTTTAACTCTTATTTCTTCTGGAGATATCATCTGAAACAAGCAAATCCATTTTTTAGCGAAGCATGACGGGGCTACGGGATCTGGTACACATCCTGCACACCTGTATAACCTTGTAAGTATATGTCCTCCGGTACAACATCAAGGTCGATTCCTCTTATTTGATCAACCATTCGCCGTGTCAAAAATGCAGAGGAGGAGGCAAGGAGCACAAGGCCTGCACATCCAAGCAAGTGGTAACATGGACTTGTACATGGAACATCCCAAGCGCAAGCAGAGCTACAGCGAGCCTGTACAACGAGCTACCGTAAGTCCCTGCATTTCATTTAATTCATACTGTCATTCATGTATTATTTGTGTGCAGTGGCTGATCCATGAATTCAAGTTACCAGGGTCGAACATTTAACTTAAAAAATACGAAGGCACTTGCACTCCGAAAATCAACATAACTTGAGAAATGTGAAGCTACATGCACTTTGAAAACCAGCTAATGATCCAAAGTAGTTCAGATTATAAACACTAAATGATGCAAGCACCAAAAAACACAAAATGCAACATGGTGTACAAGGACTACAAACATGGTCTGTACCTGCCTGAATTATTCGTTCTCTGGCTGAAAATATTGAAGTGTAATTGCACGTATAACCAGTGCGCAAACTGCATGTCAATATATCTACCCTGCACAAGTATGCCAATAGTTTCAAACAACAGATTAGAAAAGTATTTATGCTATGTTGTCATGATACGGGGACTTTTTGGTAGATGGCCTCGACGTTTCCTCAAGCTATGAAAATGCACTATAATTTGCTTGTCATCAATGCCTGCAAATCTCTGTCTCTCTCAACATAGTAGATCATCATTAGACACTAAATCCTTCAATGAGCTTGCAAAATGCTTGCATTAGATCCCTCATTAGACACTATATGTTCATCACCAGGAGCATGTAAAATGTTTGCATCAAATCCTTCCTTAGCAGTCTGTTCATTAGACACTTCAGGCTCAAAAACAACATAAGCTTGTATGTTTGCACCGGAAACTTGATTAGATACATCAGATTCATGCAGTTCAGTATTGATTGGGGGAGTTATAAAATAAGTAGAAATTGGTTTCATTTTCTCATAGATTCCCTACATACAAGCAGTTTTACAACACCATCAGGTTTAACTATTGGCCAGAAATTGAAGAGTTGAATAAGATATAATCAGGGATGTGATGTACCTGCTCGTTGCGCATGCTACTCTTGCAAGCTGCAAATGTCCGTTTGCGCAAGCTGTTGGGGAACGTAGCAGAAATTCAAAATTTTCCTACGCGTCACCAAGATCTATCTATGGAGAAACCAGCTACGAGTAGAAGGAGAGTGCATCTACATACCCTTGTAGATCGCTAAGCGGAAGCGTTCAAGTGAACGGGGTTGATGGAGTCGTACTCGTCGTGATTCAGATCACCGATGATCCTAGTGCCGAACGGACAGCACCTCCGCGTTCAACACACGTACAGCTCGACGATGTCTCCCACGCCTTGATCCAGCAAGGAGAGAGGGAGAGGTTGAGGAAGACTCCATCCAGCAGTAGCACAACGGCGTGGTGGTGATGGAGGAGCATGGCAATCCTGCAGGGCTTCGCCAAGCACCTACGGGAGAGGAGGAGGTGTCACGGGAGGGAGGGAGGCGCCAAGGGCTCAGGTATGGATGCCCTCCCTCCCCTCCACTATATATAGGGGCAGGGGAGAGGGGGGAGGCGCAGCCTTGCCCCTTCCTCCAAGAAAGGGGTGCGGCCAAGAGGGGGGGAGGAGTCCATCCTCCCCAAGGCACCTCGGAGGTGCCTTCCCCCTTGAGGACTCTTCCCTCTAGGGTTCCCTAGGCGCATGGGCCTCTTGGGGCTGGTGCCCTTGGCCCATGTAGGCCAAGGCGCACCCCCTACAGCCCATGTGGCCCCCCGGGGCAGGTGGCCCCACCCGGTGGGCCCCCGGGACCCTTCCGGTGGTCCCGGTACAATACCGATGACCCTGAAACTTGTCCCGATGGCCGAAACAGGACTTCCTATATATAAATCTTTACCTCCGGACCATTCCGGAACTCCTCGTGACGTCCGGGATCTCATCCGGGACTCCGAACAACATTCGGTAACCACATACAAGCTTCCTTTATAACCCTAGCGTCATCGAACCTTAAGTGTGTAGACCCTACGGGTTCGGGAGACATGTAGACATGACCGAGACGTTCTCCGGTCAATAACCAACAGCGGGATCTGGATACCCATGTTGGCTCCCACATGTTCCACGATGATCTCATCGGATGAAACACGATGTCAAGGACTTAATCAATCCCGTATTCAATTCCCTTTGTCTAGCGGTATTTTACTTGCCCGAGATTCGATCGTCGGTATCCAATACCTTGTTCAATCTCGTTACCGGCAAGTCACTTTACTCGTTCCGTAACACATCATCCCGTGATCAACTCCTTGGTCACATTGCGCATATGATGATGTCCTACCGAGTGGGCCCAGAGATACCTCTCCGTTTACACGGAGTGACAAATCCCAGTCTCGATCCGCATAAAACAATAGATACTTTCGGAGATACCTGTAGTGCATCTTTATAGTCACCCAGTTACGTTGTGACGTTTGATACACCCAAGGCACTCCTACGGTATCCAGGAGTTACACGATCTCATGGTCAAAGGAAGAGATACTTGACATTGGCAAAGCTCTAGCAAACGAACTACACGATCTTTGTGCTAAGCTTAGGATTGGGTCTTGTCCATCACATCATTCTCCTAATGATGTGATCCTGTTATCAACGACATCCAATGTCCATAGCCAGGAAACCATGACTATCTGTTGATCACAACGAGCTAGTCAACTAGAGGCTCACTAGGGACATATTGTGGTCTATGTATTCACACGTGTATTACGATTTCCGGATAATACAGTTATAGCATGAATAAAAGACTATTATCATGAACAAAGAAATATAATAATAACTTATTTATTATTGCCTCTAGGGCATATTTCCAACAGTCTCCCACTTGCACTAGAGTCAATAATCTAGTTCACATCACCATGTGATTAACACTGACAGGTCACATCACCATGTGACCAACATCCAAAGAGTTTACTAGTGTCACTAAACTAGTTCACATCATCATGTGATCAAGACTCAATGAGATCTGGGGTTTGGTCATGTTCTGTTTGTGAGAGAGGTTTTAGTCAACGGGTCTGAACCTTTCAGATCCGTGTGTGCTTTACAAATCTCTATGTCATCTCCTAGATGCAGCTACCACGCTCTATTTGGACCTATTCCAAATAACTGTTCTACTTTAAGCTATTCTAAATTATTGCTCCATTATATGTATCCAGTCTCTCTACTCAGAGCTATCTGGATAGGTGTTAAGCTTGCATCGACGTAACCTTTACGACGAACTCTTTTACCACCTCCATAATCGAGAAAATTCCTTAGTCCACTAGTTACTAAGGATAACTTTGAACGCTGTCCTGTGATCCATTCATGGATCACTCTTGTACCCCTTGACTGACTCATGGCAAGGCACACTTCAGGTGCGGTACACAGCATAGCATACTGAAGAGCCTACGCCTTAAGCATAGGGGACGACCTTCGTCCTTTCTCTCTATTCTGCCGTGGTCGAGCTTTAAGTCTTAACTTCGTACCTTACTGTCAGGACCCCGACTCGATGTCACATCGATCTAGCCGGTAACACCTCATATCACTTTGCGGCCTCACGCATGGTATCCCCACGGGTGTCGCCTTACCTCTGCCCGGGACCGTTTGCGCCTTTTGGCTCACGTATATGATGGTGTCGCTAGCATCCATATGATATAGAGCCCGGGCTGACATGACTAGTCGTAAACCCAAAGTGGCACAGACTTACAGGGACAGGCATCCATGACCCAGCTTCGAACGTGTCGGTCATCAGCAAGTGGGTCCGGGCTGTAGCACTGGGCTAGCAGGACTCCGGTAAACCGGGCTGTAGCGGGCTAACAGGACTCCGGTACTCAAAGCGTGACATTTCCCCGAAGGGACAGACACAGGAACGGAGAAGGACACATGCCGGCCAGCCTAAGTGTTCCAGAGCAGTAGCAAGCTACCATGGCTCAGCGGTAACACTAGGAGACATTTCCCGGTAAGAGAGGCTACTAAAGATAAACAACTAGAT
>NC_041389.1:102261225-102266591 GCF_002162155.2 Triticum dicoccoides | reverse complement strand
GGGAGAGGAGGAGGTGTCACGGGAGGGAGGGAGGCGCCAAGGGCTCAGGTATGGATGCCCTCCCTCCCCTCCACTATATATAGGGGCAGGGGAGAGGGGGGAGGCGCAGCCTTGCCCCTTCCTCCAAGAAAGGGGTGCGGCCAAGAGGGGGGGAGGAGTCCATCCTCCCCAAGGCACCTCGGAGGTGCCTTCCCCCTTGAGGACTCTTCCCTCTAGGGTTCCCTAGGCGCATGGGCCTCTTGGGGCTGGTGCCCTTGGCCCATGTAGGCCAAGGCGCACCCCCTACAGCCCATGTGGCCCCCCGGGGCAGGTGGCCCCACCCGGTGGGCCCCCGGGACCCTTCCGGTGGTCCCGGTACAATACCGATGACCCTGAAACTTGTCCCGATGGCCGAAACAGGACTTCCTATATATAAATCTTTACCTCCGGACCATTCCGGAACTCCTCGTGACGTCCGAGATCTCATCCGGGACTCTGAACAACATTCGGTAACCACATACAAGCTTCCTTTATAACCCTAGCGTCATCGAACCTTAAGTGTGTAGACCCTACGGGTTCGGGAGACATGCAGACATGACCGAGACGTTCTCCGGTCAATAACCAACAGCGGGATCTGGATACCCATGTTGGCTCCCACATGTTCCATGATGATCTCATCGGATGAACCACGATGTCAAGGACTCAATCGATCCCGTATACAATTCCCTTTGTCTAGCGGTATTTTACTTGCCCGAGATTCGATCATCGGTATACCGATACCTTGTTCAATCTCGTTACCGGCAAGTCTCTTTACTCGTTCCGTAACACATCATCCCGTGATCAACCCCTTGGTCACATTGTGCACATTATGATGATGTCCTACCGAGTGGGCCCAGAGATACCTCTCCGTTTACACGGAGTGACAAATCCCAGTCTCGATCCGCATAAAACAATAGATACTTTCGGAGATACCTGTAGTGCACCTTTATAGTCACCCAGTTACGTTGTGACGTTTGATACACCCAAAGCACTCCTACGGTATCCAGGAGTTACACGCTCTCATGGTCAAAGGAAGAGATACTTGACATTGGCAAAGCTCTAGCAAACGAACTACACGATCTTTGTGCTATGCTTAGGATTGGGTCTTGTCCATCACATCATTCTCCTAATGATGTGATCCCGTTATCAATGACATCCAATGTCCATAGCCAGGAAACCATGACTATCTGTTGATCACAACGAGCTAGTCAACTAGAGGCTCACTAGGGACATATTGTGGTCTATGTATTCACACGTGTATTACGATTTCCGGATAATATAGTTATAGCATGAATAAAAGACAATTATCATGAACAAGGAAATATAATAATAATACTTTTATTATTGCCTCTAGGGCATATTTCCAACAGTCTCCCACTTGCACTAGAGTCAATAATCTAGTTCACATCGCCATGTGATTAACACTCACAGGTCACATCGCCATGTGACTAATACCCAAGAGTTTACTAGAGTCAGTAGTCTAGTTCACATCACTATGTGATTAACACTCAATGAGTTTTATGTTTGATCATGTTGCTTGTGAGAGAGGTTTTAGTCAACGGGTCTGAACCTTTCAGATCCGTGTGTGCTTTACAAATCTCTATGTCATCTCCTAGATGCAGCTACCACGCTCTATTTGGAGCTATTCCAAACAACTGTTCTACTTGGAGCTATTCTAAATTATTGCTCCATTATATGTATCCGGTCTCTCTACTCAGAGCTATCTGGATAGGTGTCAGGACCCCGACTCGATGTCACATCGATCTAGCTTGTAACACCTCATATCACTTTGCGGCCTCACGCACGGTAACCCCACGGGTGTCGCCTTACCTTTGCCCGGGACCGTTTGCGCCTTTTGGCTCACGTATATGATAGTGTCGCTAGCATCCATATGATAAAGAGCCCGGGCTGACATGACTAGTCGTAAACCCAAAGTGGCACAGACTTACAGGGACAGGCATCCATGACCCAGCAACGAACGTGTCGGTCATCAGCAAGTGGGTCCGGGCTGTAGCACTGGGCTAGCAGGACTCCGGTAAACCGGGCTGTAGCGGGCTAACAGGACTCCGGTACTCAATGCGTGACATTTCCCCGAAGGGACAGACACAGGAACGAAGAAGGACACATGCCGGCCAGCCTAAGTGTTCCAGAGCAGTAGCAAGCTATCATGGCTCAGCGGTAACACTAGGAGACATTTCCCGGTAAGAGAGGCTACTAAGGATAAACAACTAGGTAGTCAGATCCCACACATACCAAGCATTTCAATCATACACACAATATGCTCGATATGTGCAAATACAATGAAGCATCACAACATGACTCTACGACACAAGTACTTTATTTAAGGCTCAGGGAGCCATACATAACATACACAAAGGAACGGGTCTCATGACCCAACATTCAAGTCATACAGTCATACAAACCAGCAGCGGAAGTAACTTGTCTGAGTACAGACAACTAGTAAAATAAAAGAGGCTTGGAAAGCCTAGCTATACTACATGGTCCTTCACAAGCTCAGGGTCACCACCTGGGCCTTTAGCCTACTCGTTGATGTCAACGTCTACATAGAACCCATCAGAAGGGGTTGCAGCGTCTTCTGTAAAAATGTAAATTATAGCAACATGAGTACAAAGGTACTCAGCAAGACTTACATCAGATCCTACATACATGCATATTATCAAGAAGGGTTGGTGGAGTTATTGCAGCAAGCCAGCTTTGACTCTTGGCTAGACTATCCTACGATACTTCAACTTGAAATGGTTTTGCGCACACGAGTCCACTACCCACCACTTCAATACACTACCGAGGATCCGCCTCCGTCTTCCTACGGAAGAGCCATCCTCGGCACTCACACTTATCTTGAGGCTTTTAGTAGTTTCCATTTATTTGTCTATGAACTGTATAGGCAACCAAGTAGTCCTTTACCGCGGACGCGGCTATTCGAATAGATCATGTTAACCCTGCAGGGGTGTACTTCTTCATACACGCTCTCACCACTTACCGTCGTTTACACGACATGTACTCGGCAACCTTCAAGCGGAAGCCCAACGTGGGTGTCGGCCACGACCTACCTAATCACTTAAGCCTCCAGTCCAGGTTTATCGCCTATCCAGGTTCCATCCGCAGGGAGTCCGGCCGAGGTTTCCCATACGGCCCCGAACGATGTGAACAGGGTTCCCGAGATACCTAACGGGTATTCGGTACACCGTGCCACGTACCTACCGCATCACAGCCCACCCCTACGGTCAGCGCTGTCCACGGCCTCCAGTAGGCTACAAACACCAGAAACTACTTGCAACTCCTGGACGGAGAACTAGGGTGAATAAGAAGCCGAGAGGGTCCATTGGTTTCGGGCCCAATGCATGGTAGTAGCTGATTCTTAAATCACACATACAGATCTCAGTGCTTAAGGTCGGCTTCAATGAAACAACCCACCATGTACTCCTACATGGCCTCTCATCGATACCTTTACCAAATCGTGTTCACCACACCACTCTCATTACCGATATAATCATTTCACTCTAGCCCATCACCTAGATGAACCAGACCTGACACGACTCTAAGCATAGCAGGCATAGCAAGGTAGGAACAACACATACATATGGCTCAATCAACTCCTACACATGCTAGTGGGTTTCATCTAGTTACTGTGGCAATGACAGGTCATGCAGAGGAAATGGGTTCAACTACCGTAGCACACAGCAGTTTGAAACGCGTTGTCTTAATGCAGTAAAAGAGAGCAGGAGCGAGAACATGGGATTGTATCGATATGATCAAATGGTTGGTTGCTTGCCTGATGGTTCGATGCACTGATACAGTTCTTCGTTAGGGTAATCACGGTACTCCTCGGAGGCAGAACCTGTCGCAAAGGACACCGATACACAACCATCACCAAACAATGTGCAACAATATGATGCATGCATGAAACATGGCAATATGAGTGTGTTGGGCTAATGCAACTAAAACCAGAAGGGTTTGAGCAAATTTGAATCAAGGATTCAAATTTCAAACTCAAACATGGCCTTTTAAAGTGCTTTTCCTTGTTCTGTTTAAAACATCAATTTAACTTGTTTGATCATGCATGAAAATAGTACAGATGGATAGATTGGATTTTTCTGATCATTTTTCATATATAATTTGTCCAATTTGGAGTTACAGAATAAAAGTTATGAATTTTTGAAGTTTAAATTATATTCTGGAATTTCCTGATTTAAATTAAATCCAGAAAATCAATTACTGCGTCAGCCTGACATCAGTGTGACGTCAGCAGGTCAACGGAACAGTTCTGGGTCAAACCTGACAGTGGGTCCCGCATGTCAGGGTGATTATTTTAATTAAAATTTAATTAAAACTAATCCTGTTTAATTAACAGGGCTGGGCCCCACCTGTCATTGACTCAGGGGAGTCAACCAGGGCCCACCCGTGGTCAAAGTCAAAGCCAGCGACGCCGGCGTTTAGCCGCCGGCGAGCCCGACGCGGCGGCGGGAGTGGTTTTGGCCATTTCGGCCACCAAATGGGCCGCGGAGACCACCGGAGTGGAGCTGAGGACAAACCGCAGCTCTTGGCGGAGTCCGTTGGGGTCGGGGTGGCCGGAGTTGGCGCCGGCGACGACTTTGGCGGCCATCGGGGCTCGGTCGGAGGTGAACTTGGCGCTAGAGGGGTCGGTGAGGCTCGTGGAGTGGCTAGCTAGGTGTTGTGGAACTCGGTGAGTGAGATGGACACCATCTTGTGGCCGGAGTGTGGCCGGAAGCACGTCGGCGACGAGGTCCGCGACGGCGCGTGCGGGTGAGCTTGGTGTGCTCGCTGTGGTGCACGAGAGAGAGAAAGAGAGGAAGGGGAAGTTAGCCCAGCTCACTGCGGTCTTGATGGAGAGGACGGCGTGGTCGGGGACGAGCTGCTGCGGCGGCGACGGCGAAGGGGATCTCCGGCGATGGCGGTTTGGGCGAGGTTGGTGTGGCGGCTTCGGGGCACGCGAGCGCTCGGGGCTCGACTAGCTCGAAGAAGTGGAGGACGGCGGAGCTTCTGGACACGGTGGCGCGGCGTGGAGACGAAGGGGAGCACGGCTACGGCGGAGGTGCGGCGACGGTGGCGTCGGCCATGGCGTGGGAGCACGAGGGAGAGGAACTGGGGGCGAATGGAGATGTCCAGGAGGGTCGGGGCGCGACGTGGAGCTCGTCCAGGCCATCAGGGCGGCGAGAGGGGGAGGCAGGGCGGCGTGCAGCTGCGTGGCGAGCTGCGGTGCCGCCGCCGAGCACCTTGGCTGCCTGCCTGGCGAGCCAAGCAGCTCGCTGGAGCGGTGGCCGGGCTGGGCCGGCCAGGTGGGCTGGCTGGTGGGCCTGCGGTGGCGC
>NC_041389.1:102221987-102261215 GCF_002162155.2 Triticum dicoccoides | reverse complement strand
TTTAATATATCTGCAACTTTGTTGAATTTAATAAAATACCTAGGCAACTTCAAAAAATCACCAAATTACTCCTGGTCCATAGTTGGATTATTTCCAACATGAAACATTTTAGTTTGGAGATATTTGAGCATTTAAATATTTTATATAATTTTAAATGCCCAAATTCAAATATTTATGATTTAATTCAAAAACCCCAAGATGGCCTAGGAAAATGTGCACCACTTTTGGCAGAGGTTCTGAACCAAGACAAAAATGATGGGCATTTTAGAAGGGCATTTCAGGTTCATTGAAAATTATTTTAGTAACCCTAGTTGGTTTCAGAGGGGACTGGGGGTTCTGTCATCCCCATTTCAAGTTTCTGATGAAAGAGTAAACATGATGCAACACTCTAATGCATGACTAGCTAGGGTGTGACAACTCACCCCCACTCAAAAGAATCTCGTCCCGAGATTTGGGTTCCTCCGGAAAGAAGGCGGGGTACTCGAGTCGAAGACGATCCTCCCTTTCCCAAGTTGCTTCATCCTCAGAATGGTGCGACCATTGAACCTTGAGAAACTTGATATTATGACGTCGAGTGGTACGCTCGGCCCGATCGAGGATACGAATGGGGTACTCTCGGTATGTAAGATTATCTTGGAGATCAAGCGTTTCGTGGTCCACTCCACGGATAGGATCCGAGAAGCAACGCCTGAGTTGAGAAACGTGGAAGACATCGTGGACCCTGGAGAGGTGCGGAGGTAGTTCCAACTGGTAGGCAACTTCCCCTCGTTTGGCGAGAATGCGAAAAGGTCCAATGTAACGAGGAGCCAATTTGCCTTTGATACCGAAACGATGGGTTCCCTTCAGCGGGGTGACCCGAAGATAAGCCTTCTCGTCAACCTCGAAAGTCATAGCCTTATCTTTTCGGTCATATTGACTCTTTTGACGAGATTGAGCTGTTTTCAACTTTTCACGAACGATACGAACTTGTTCTTCTGCTTCCTGAATCATATCCGGGCCAAAGAATTGTCTTTCCCCGGTCTCTGACCAGTTAAGGGGTGTTCGACACCGTCGTCCATAGAGAACTTCAAAAGGGGCTTTACCCAAGCTAGACTGATAGCTGTTGTTATAAGCGAATTCGGCAAATGGAAGGCACTTCTCCCAGTCCATCCCGAATGAGATAACAGAGGCTCGAAGCATGTCCTCTAGAATCTGGTTGACGCGTTCCACTTGACCACTCGACTGAGGGTGGAAGGCGGTGCTAAAGGAGAGACGGGTTCCCATAGCATTTTGGAAACTTTCCCAAAATCGAGAGGTGAAAAGACTTCCTCGATCCGAGTTAATTTCCAAAGGAACACCATGAAGGGACACTATTCGGGAGATGTATAAGTCTGCCAACTGACTAGCGGTTATACTCTCTCGAACAGGTAGGAAATGGGCTACTTTGGAAAGACGATCGACCACGACGAAAATAGCATTATTCCCTCTCTTGGTCCTGGGAAAACCGGTAATGAAATCCATACCAATTTTATCCCATTTCCATTCAGGAATAGCTAAGGGTTGAAGGGTGCCAGCAGGCCGTTGGTGCTCTGCTTTTACACGACGACAGACGTCGCAATTTGCAATATACTGAGCAATTTCTCTCTTCATCCTAGTCCACCAGAACCTCTGGCGTAGGTCCTGATACATCTTAGTACTACCGGGATGAATGGTGAGAGGAGATTCATGAGCCTCCTTAAGGATCAACTGCCGTAGATGCTGGTTCTTGGGAACCACTAGACGGTTCTCAAAGTACACAACACCATGATCATTTGTGGAAAAACAACTAGCACCTCCGCTAGCAATGTTCTCCTTGATCTTAGCTATTCCCTTATCTCGCTTCTGGGCAGCAATGATTTGATCCGTAAGAGTAGGTTTCGCCACCAAGGTGGAAAGAAATCCTTGAGGAACAATGTGAAGGTTAAGCTTCCGGAATTCCTCATGGAGAAGCGGTTGACTTTGTTGTAACATCAGATTGTTACAATAAGATTTACGACTTAGCGCATCAGCCATGACGTTGGCTTTCCCTGGGGTGTAGGTTATACCTAAGTCGAAGTCTGTGATCAACTCAACCCAACGTCTTTGCCTGAGATTCAGATCCGGTTGGGTGAAAATGTACTTCAGACTTTGGTGATCAGTGAATATTTCGCAACGGTTACCGAGGAGGTAATGCCGCCAGGTTTTAAGTGCATAGACTACGGCTGCAAGCTCTAGATCATGAGTAGGATAATTCTCCTCATGTGGGTGCAATTGCCGTGAAGCGTAGGCAATTACATGTCGATCTTGCATGAGAATGCAACCTAGTCCTTGTCGCGAGGCGTCGCAGTAGATAACAAAGTCCTTGGAGAAGTCTGGCGGTACCAGTACGGGAGCAGAAGTCAAGCGTCTTTTCAGTTCCTGAAAGCTGTGCTCACATTGTGGAGTCCACTCGAACTTCTTATCTTTCTTGAGGAGTTCGGTTAGCGGTTTAGCAACTTTGGAGAAGTTCTCGACAAAGCGACGACAATAGCTCGCTAAGCCCAGAAAGCTCCGAACTTGCTTGACCGATTCAGGTGGAGTCCAATTAAGGACGGCTTGAACTCGCTCAGGGTTAACAGCAATACCTTTACCAGATATTACATGACCCAGATAGGTCACTTCTGGCAACCAGAATTCACATTTAGAAAATTTGGCATAAAGGCGATGCTCTCGAAGTTTCTGCAACACTAGCCGTAGATGTTCGGCATGTTCTTCCTCATTCTTGGAGTAGATGAGTATATCATCGAGATAAACTACGACGAATTTGTCCAAATACTCCATGAAGATTGAGTTCATTAACCGAGAAAAGGTGGCTGGAGCGTTGGTTAAACCGAAGGACATGACGGTGTACTCGTATTGGCCGTAACGAGTAACAAAGGCCGTTTTAGGGATGTCCCCGTTTCTGATTTTGATTTGATGGTAGCCCAACCTCAAATCCATCTTGGAGAAGACTGAGGATCCAGCGAGCTGATCATACAGGTCGTTGATCCTGGGAAGCGGATATTTGTTCTTGATTGTGACCAAATTGACAGGTCGGTAATCTACAACCATCCGGTCCGTACCATCCTTCTTCTTGACGAATAGGACGGGGCAAGCCCACGGAGATGAACTAGGTCGGATGAAACCCTTTTTCAAGGACTCATCGAGTTGTTTCTTAAGCTCGGCTAGTTCTAGGGGTGCCATCTTATAAGGTCTTCTAGCAATCGGAACGGTTCCTGGAATGAGGTCTATTACGAACTCAACATCCCTGTCAGGTGGAACACCTGGCAATTCCTCTGGAAAGACATCCGGGAAGTCACGGACTACCGGAACGTCCTCAAGGTCTGGCAAAGGGCTGGCATTAAGAGAATATAATTGTCGCTTAGCTATTCGGGTCAAGACATTGACTATCTTCCCCGAAGGATGGGTGAGTTGAACAGTCCTAGAGAAGCAATCAATTTTGGCTTGATGAGCTGACATCTAGTCCATACCCAAAATGATATTAATATCTGAAGATTTAAGGGCTATCAAAGACGCGAGGAAAACAAGTCTGTCGACTTGGATTTCATTTCCATGGCTTACTCTAGAAGTTTGCCATTTGGATCCCGGAGTTTGAATTACCATAGAGGTTGGCATATCACCGAATGCGACGTTATGCAACCGAGCATAGTTTTCAGATATAAAAGAATGAGAGGCTCCTGTATCGAAAAGAACAGATGCCGGGTGGCAATTGACAAGAAGCGTACCGAGAACGACGTTGGGATCCTCTTGAGCTTCTTCGGCGGAGATACAGTTGACATGGCCACGTGAAGCGGTGACCGGCTTGGCGTGGAATATTTTTCCTGTCGGCTTGCCACGGCCAACAGCTTTAGCAGATTGATTGGGGTTGGTCTGGGGACACTCACGCATATAGTGGCCAGATTCCCCACACTTGAAACAAGTCACGGAACTGGTACGTGGAGGAGCATTGGTAGATGGACCCCCATAGGGCTTGGCCGGTGCAGACTGTTGAACAGGGCGAGGCGCCTGGAAGGATGGCCTCGGTGTGAACCTGGGTGGCAGGGCGGTGTTGGGTACCCACACGCGGCGCTTCTGAGGACCAGCACCGGATGAGGAACCCATGTCACGGCCATGCTTGCGTGTTGCGTCATAGTCAGTCTGACCAGTTTCAGCACTGATGGCTTTGTTGACAAGTTTCTGGAAAGATGTGCACTCATGCAGACGGAGGTCGCGGCGAAGCTCAGGACTAAGGCCCTTACGGAACCTTGCTTGCTTCTTGGCATCAGTAGACACTTCCTCAGTTGCATATCGTGCGAGATTACCAAACTCCCTGCTGTAAGCATCCACAGAAAGTCGGCCTTGAGTGAAACTGCAAAATTCCTCACGTTTACGGTCCATGAGACCCTCCGGAATGTGATGTTCACGGAAAGCCTCGCTGAATTCAGCCCAAGTAGTGACATGGCCCGCTGGGCGCATAGCTCCATAATTCTCCCACCACAGACTGGCAGGGCCTTCAAGATGATATGCAGCAAAGGTGACCTTGTCAGCCTCCGCTACCAGCGCGGAACGCAGTTTGTGAGAGATACTGCGAAGCCAGTCATCAGCGTCGAGAGGCTCGACGGAGTGGTGGAACGTGGGTGGATGTAATTTGATGAAATCACTGAGTGACACCACGTTAGTCCTCTGATGGTGTGCTGTGTTCTGTTCAATACGCTCCAACAAACGGTTGGTCTCCCGCTTGTTTCTCTCAGCTTCCATCATAACCTCGGCTAGTGAAGGAGGATGAGGCAGATTTGCATCCCTGGCTTCACTGCCTTCGGCCTGCTCTTGAGAAGCAGGGTTAGCGCGTGTGTTGACCATCCTAGGTAAACAAGACAATGATTTAGTCAGGATGATAAAATTCCGACATAGGGTAAAAATGTAAGGAATAACTCGAAATGCAAGATGATCATCCGTATGACATGGTAGATACAGAAACTGCTTCTTTATTCCATCGTCATACACACCATACAGGGTTTAGTACAAGACCAAACAAAGTACTATTACGGTGAAAAGAGGATTACATCTCATCGGAGGCATTCCAAGCTCCTATACATTATTTTTCTACACCTCCGGAAGGAGTACAAACTAGGTCATATCCCACGAGTCACGCGGGACGATAGACGACACAGCTAGTGCGAACTAGTGATACTTCCACTAACTCAGACCGATCCGTAGTAGTCCTCATAGAAGTCACCTCCATAGCCTGGAAGCTCAACATGATCATCCGGAAACAGACGATCTCGCGGAGCTTGTGGACCATAGGGGCTAGGATGAGGCCTTGGACCAACAGACGGTGGCCTGCGGGGACCGCGAGGTGGGGTTATGCCTCCTACATCACGCCAAACCATCACGTCTGGCAGAGCAGATCTCACAGGATAGAGATCGCGCATATCTGAGAATCCAGCTTGCACCGCCGGTGCGAACCGAGTCAAAGTAGCCCAGTGGTCAGCACGGGTATTGAAGAGCTCTAACCTCAAGGCCCGATTTTCACGGTCCTTATCCTCGAGCATCTCAGCAGTGGTGCGAGTCCGTGAATCCTCCTGGGTGGGGTCAGCATAGATAGCCTGGAGACACCCTTGTGCCCCCGGAAGTGATCCTGGCATATACCGGAAATCAGAGTCCCGAAATAGACCAGATCTGACTCGCATAATGGTCATCATAGAGTAGGCGGCGTCCTGCACAGCCATCTCAATAGTAACCCCGAGTCCATAGGAGCAGTGAAGAGGCTCGGTGGATCCAGGATAAGATGGAAATATCCTGACAGTGCAGAGATACTGGCTTTGATTAAAGTCTCGGAATTGCTCTTCGACCGTGTACTCAGGATACCAACGGTATCCAGCCTCAGTCATTACCCTGACCAACTTGGCAGTATGGCCGGGTACATCTAGGCATCGAGTCAGGCGAACCACTTGATTGAGGTCGCGAGTGGCCATCTGAAAGCACAATCATAATGCAAAGGCATTAGAATTCCTAGCGAAATTTTGGCAGCATAACAGCTGTAAATGCTCAAGAAGGATTTTGAGACATTTGACAAAGGATTTCATACACACTCAACATCATCATATCAAAGTTCTGAATCCATTCTAACAACATAATGTGGTAGTAGAACTGAACTAGGCTTGTATCCATCAAACTTATAAGGTACTACTGATTAGTAACACGTGATCCTGATAGAGAGAATAGATCCTAATTCCTTAACCCCCGGTAGAAGAATGGACTGACTCAGATCAGAATGTCATAAGATAAAGGAGTACAAAGAGCCTTACGTTCCATCCCACAAACAATTCCCCTACATATAACTAAAGAATTTCTAGACTCAACATCGACCAGTTTGGCTTGGAGAACCTGCAGGCAGTCCGGCTCTGATACCAACGCTGTCAGGACCCCGACTCGATGTCACATCGATCTAGCCGGTAACACCTCATATCACTTTGCGGCCTCACGCACGGTATCCCCACGGGTGTCGCCTTACCTCTGCCCGGGACCGTTTGCGCCTTTTGGCTCACGTATATGATGGTGTCGCTAGCATCCATATGATATAGAGCCCGGGCTGACATGACTAGTCGTAAACCCAAAGTGGCACAGACTTACAGGGACAGGCATCCATGACCCAGCTTCGAACGTGTCGGTCATCAGCAAGTGGGTCCGGGCTGTAGCACTGGGCTAGCAGGACTCCGGTAAACCGGGCTGTAGCGGGCTAACAGGACTCCGGTACTCAAAGCGTGACATTTCCCCGAAGGGACAGACACAGGAACGGAGAAGGACACATGCCGGCCAGCCTAAGTGTTCCAGAGCAGTAGCAAGCTACCATGGCTCAGCGGTAACACTAGGAGACATTTCCCGGTAAGAGAGGCTACTAAAGATAAACAACTAGATAGTCAGATCCCACACATACCAAGCATTTCAATCATACACACAATATGCTCGATATGTGCAAATACAACGAAGCATCACAACATGACTCTACGACACAAGTACTTTATTTAAGGCTCAGGGAGCCATACATAACATACACAAAGGTACAGGTCTCACGACCCAACATACAAGTCATACAGTCATACAAACCAGCAGCGGAAGTAGCTTGTCTGAGTACAGACAACTAGTAAAATAAAAGAGGCTTGGAAAGCCTAACTATACTACGTGGTCCTTCACAAGCTCAGGGTCACCACCTGGGTCTTTAACCTACTCGTTGATGTCAACGTCTACATAGAACCCATCAGAAGGGGTTGCAGCGTCTTCTGTAAAAATGTAGATCATAGCAACATGAGTACAAAGGTACTCAGCAAGACTTACATCAGATCCTACATACATGCATGTTATCAAGAAGGGTTGGTGGAGTTATTGCAGCAAGCCAGCTTTGACTCTTGGCTAGACTATCCTACGATACTCCAACTTGAAATGGTTTTGCGCACACGAGTCCACTACTCACCAATTCAATACACTACCGAGGATTCGCCTCCGTCTTCCTACGGAAGAGCCATCCTCGGCACTCACACTTATCTTGAGGCTTTTAGCAGTTTCCATTTACTTGTCTATGAACTGTATAGGCAACCAAGTAGTCCTTTACCGCGGACGCGGCTATTCGAATAGATTATGATAACCCTGCAGGGGTGTACTTCTTCATACATGTTTCCACCACTTAGCGTCTGCACACGACATGTGCTCGGCAGACTTCAAGCGAAAGCCGACGTGGGTGTAGACCACGACCTACCTAAACACTTAAGCCTCTAGTCCAGGTTTATCGCCTATTCAGGTTCCATCCGCAGGGAGTCCGGCCGAGGTTTCCCATACGGCCCCGAACGATGTGAACAGGGTTCCCGAGATACCTAACGGGTATTCGGTACACCGTGCCACGTACCTACCGCATCACAGCCCACCCCTACGGTCAGCGCTGTCCACGGCCTCCAGTAGACTACAAACACCAGAAACTACTTGCAACTCCTGGACAGAGAGCTAGGGTGAATAAGAAGTCGAGCGGGGTCATATTTCAGGGCCCAATGCATGGTAGTAGCTGTATCTTAAATCACACATACATATCTCAGTGCTTAAGGTCGGCTTCAATGAAACAACCCACCATGTACTCCTACATGGCCTCTCATCGATACCTTTGCCAAATCGTGTTCACCACACCACTCTCATTACCGACATAATCATTTCACTCTAGCCATCACCCAGATGAACCAGACCTGACACGACTCTAAGCATAGCAGGCATAGCAAGGTAGGAACAACACATACATATGGCTCAATCAACTCCTACACATGCTAGTGGGTTTCATCTAGTTACTGTGGCAATGACAGGTCATGCAGAGGAAATGGGTTCAACTACCGTAGCACACAGCAGTTTGAAACGCGTTGTCTTAATGCAGTAAAAGAGAGCAGGAGCGAGAACATGGGATTGTATCGATATGATCAAATGGTTGGTTGCTTGCCTGATGGTTCGATGCACTGATACGGTTCTTCGTTAGGGTAATCACGGTACTCCTCGGAGGCAGAACCTGTCGCAAAGGACACAGATACACAACCATCACCAAACAATGTGCAACAATATGATGCATGCATGAAACATGGCAATATGAGTGTGTTGGGCTAATGCAACTAAAACCAGAAGGGTTTGAGCAAATTTGAATCAAGGATTCAAATTTCAAACTCAAACATGGCCTTTTAAAGTGCTTTTCCTTGTTCTGTTTAAAACATCAATTTAACTTGTTTGATCATGCATGAAAATAGTACAGATGGATAGATTGGATTTTTCTGATCATTTTTCATATATAATTTGTCCAATTTGGAGTTACAGAATAAAAGTTATGAATTTTTGAAGTTTAAATTATATTCTGGAATTTCCTGATTTAAATTAAATCCAGAAAATCAATTACTGCGTCAGCCTGACATCAGTGTGACGTCAGCAGGTCAACGGAACAGTTCTGGGTCAAACCTGACAGTGGGTCCCGCATGTCAGGGTGATTATTTTAATTAAAATTTAATTAAAACTAATCCTGTTTAATTAACAGGGCTGGGCCCCACCTGTCATTGACTCAGGGGAGTCAACCAGGGCCCACCCGTGGTCAAAGTCAAAGCCAGCGACGCCGGCGTTTAGCCGCCGGCGAGCCCGACGCGGCGGCGGGAGTGGTTTTGGCCATTTCGGCCACCAAATGGGCCGCGGAGACCACCGGAGTGGAGCTAAGGACAAACCGCAGCTCTTGGCGGAGTCCGTTGGGGTCGGGGTGGCCGGAGTTGGCGCCGGCGACGACTTTGGCGGCCACCGGGGCTCGGTCGGAGGTGAACTTGGCGCTAGAGTGGTCGGTGAGGCTCGTGGAGTGGCTAGCTAGGTGTTGTGGAACTCGGTGAGTGAGATGGACACCATCTTGTGGCCGGAGTGTGGCCGGAAGCACGTCGGCGACGAGGTCCGCGACGGCGCGTGAGGGTGAGCTTGGTGTGCTCGCTGTGGTGCACGAGAGAGAGAAAGAGAGGAAGGGGAAGTTAGCCCAGCTCACTGCGGTCTTGATGGAGAGGACGGCGTGGTCGGGGACGAGCTGCTGCGGCGGCGACGGCGAAGGGGATCTCCGGCGATGGCGGTTCGGGCGAGGTTGGTGCGGCGGCTTCGGGGCACGCGAGCGCTCGGGGCTCGACTAGCTCGAAGAAGTGGAGGACGGCGGAGCTTCTGGACACGGTGGCGCGGCGTGGAGACGAAGGGGAGCACGGCTACGGCGGAGGTGCGGCGACGGTGGCGTCGGCCATGGCGTGGGAGCACGAGGGAGAGGAACTGGGGGCGAATGGAGATGTCCAGGAGGGTCGGGGCGCGACGTGGAGCTCGTCCAGGCCATCAGGGCGGCGAGAGGGGGAGGCAGGGCGGCGTGCAGCTGCGTGGCGAGCTGCGGTGCCGCCGCCGAGCACCTTGGCTGCCTGCCTGGCGAGCCAAGCAGCTCGCTGGAGCGGTGGCCGGGCTGGGCCGGCCAGGTGGGCTGGCTGGTGGGCCTGCGGTGGCGCCAGGTAAGTTTTCCCCTTTTTTTCTGTTTCTGTTTTTGTTTAATATATCTGCAACTTTGTTGAATTTAATAAAATACCTAGGCAACTTCAAAAAATCACCAAATTACTCCTGGTCCATAGTTGGATTATTTCCAACATGAAACATTTTAGTTTGGAGATATTTGAGCATTTAAATATTTTATATAATTTTAAATGCCCAAATTCAAATATTTATGATTTAATTCAAAAACCCCAAGATGGCCTAGGAAAATGTGCACCACTTTTGGCAGAGGTTCTGAACCAAGACAAAAATGATGGGCATTTTAGAAGGGCATTTCAGGTTCATTGAAAATTATTTTAGTAACCCTAGTTGGTTTCAGAGGGGACTGGGGGTTCTGTCATCCCCATTTCAAGTTTCTGATGAAAGAGTAAACATGATGCAACACTCTAATGCATGACTAGCTAGGGTGTGACACTTACAACTCAGGCAAGAACTCCTTCTTTGACTGGTCCATCTTGAACACCTTCAAGATCATGTCAAGGTATGTGCTCATTTGAAAGTACCATTAAGAGTTTTGATCCATCCTCATAGATCTTGATCCTCAATGTTCAAGTAGCTTAATCCAGGTTTTCTATTGAAAAACACCTTTCAAATAACCCTATATGCTTTCTAGAAATTCTACATCATTTCTGATCAACATATACTCATCAGAAATTCTATAGTGCTCCCACTCACTTCTTTGGAAATACAAGTTTCTCATAAACTTTGTATACACCAAAATCTTTGATCATCTCATCAAAGCGCACATTCCAACTCCGAGATGCTTACTCCAGTCCTCAGAAGGATTGCTGGAGCTTTGCATACTTATTAGCATCTTTCAGGATTGACAAAACCTTCCGGTTGTATCACATACAACCTTTCCTCAAAATCGTCGAGGAAACAATGTTTTGACATCCTATCTGCAAGATTTCATAAATAATGCAGTGATCGCTAACATAATTCTAACAGACTCTTAGCATCGCTACGAGTGAGAAATTCCCATCGTAGTCAACTCCTTGAACTTGTCGAAAAACATCTTAACGACAAGTCGAGCTTTCTTAATGGTGATATTTACCATCATCGTCCGTCTTCCTTTAAAATCCATCTGTACTCAACAGCCTTATGACCATCAAGTAGTTCTTCCAAAGTCTATACTTTGTTTTTATACATGGATCCTATCTCGGATTTCATGGCTTCTAACCATTTGTCGGAATTTGGGCCCACCATCGCTTCTCCATAGCTCGTAGGTTCATTGTTGTCTAGCAACATGACCTTCAAGACAGGATTACGTACCACTCTGAAGTAGTACGCATCCTTGTCATCCCACGAGGTTTGGTAGTGACTTGATCCGAAGTTTCATGATCAATATCATAAGCTTCCACTTCAATTGGTGTAGGTGCCACAGGAACAACTTCCTGTGCCCTGCCACACACTAGTTGAAGAGACGGTTCAATAACCTCATCAAGTCTCCACCATTCTCCCACTCAACTCTTTCGAGAGAAACCTTTCCTCGAGAAAGGACCCGATTCTAGAAACAATTCATATTGCTTTCGGATCTGAATTAGGAGGTATACCCAACTGTTTTGGGTGTCCTATGAAGATGTATTTTATCCGCTTTGGGTTCGAGCTTAATCCTGAAACTTTTTCACATAAGCGTCGCAGCCCCAAACCTTTAAGAAACGACAACTTAGGTTTCTCTAAACCATAATTCATACGGTGTCATCTCATCGGAATTACGTGGTGCCCTATTTAAAGTGAATGTGGTTGTCTCTAATGCCTAACCCATGAACGATAGTGGTAATTCGATAAGAGACATCATGGTATGCATCATATCCAATAGGGTGCAACTATGATGTTCGGACACACCATCACATTATGGTGTTCCAGGCGGTATTAATTGCAAAACAATTTCCACAATGTCTTAATTGTGTGCCAAAACTCGTAACTCAGATATTCATCTCTATGATCATATCGTAGACATTTTATCCTCTTGTCACAATGATCTGCTACTTCACTCTGAAATTACTTGAACCATTCAATAATTCAGACTTGTGTTTCATCAGGTAAATATTCTCAACATCTACTCGAATCATCTGTGAAGTAAGAACATAACGATATTCACTGCATGCCTTAGCACTCATTGGACTGGACACATCAAAATGTGTTACTTCCAACAAGTTGCTATCTTGTTCCATCTTACTGAAAACGAGGCTTTTCAGTCATCTTGCCCATGCGGTATGATTTGCATATCTCAAGTGATTCAAAATCAAGTGAGTTCAAACGGTCCATTTGCATGGAGTTTCTTCATGCATATATACCAATAGACATGGTTCGCATGTCTCAAACTTTTTCAAAAAAAATGAGTGAGTCCAAAGATCCATCAACATGGAGCTTCTTCATGCATTTTATACCATTATGACTTACATGGCAGTGCCACAAGTAAGTGGTACTATCATTACTATCTTATATCTTTTGGCATGAAAATGTGTATTGCTACGATCGAGATTTAATAAACCATTCCTTTAGGTGCAAGAGCACTTATTCAGGTTTAATACTAATCTTGATGGTAGAGGGAGCGTGCGATGTTAGATCACATCAAACTTGGAAACACTTCCAACACATATCGTCAGCTCACCTTTAGCTAGTCTCCGTTTCATTCCGTAGCTTTTATTTCGAGTTACTAACACTTAGCAACCGAACCGGTATCTAATACCCTGGTGCTACTAGGAGTACTAGTAAAGTACACATTAACATAATGTATATCCAATATACTTCTATCGACCTTGCCAGCCTTCTCATCTACCAAGTATCTAGGGTAATCTTGCTCCAGTGGTTGTTCCCCTTATTACAGAAGCACTTAGTCTCGGGTTTGGGTTCAACCTCGGGTTTCTTCATTGGTGCAGCAGCTGATTTGCCGTTTCATGAAGTATCCCTTCTTTCCCTTGCCCTTCTTGAAACTAGTGGTTTCATCAACCATCAACAATTGATGCTCCTTCTTGATTTCTACTTTCGCGATGTCAAACAACGCGAATACCTCAAGGATCATCATCTCTATCCTTGATATGTTATAGTTCATCACGAAGCTCTAGCAGCTTGGTGGCAATGACTTTGGGGAAACATCACTATCTCATCTGGAAGATCAACTCCCACTCGATTCAAGTGATTGTTGCACTCAGACAATATGAGCACAAGCTCAACGATTGAGCTTTTCTCCCTTAGTTTGCAGGCTAAGAAAATCGTCGGAGGTCTTATACCTCTTGACATGGGCACGAGCCTGAAATCCCAATTTCAGCCCTCAAAACATCTCATATGTTTCGCGATGTTTCCAAAACATCTTTGGTGCCTCAATTCTAAACCGTTTAACTGAACTATCACGTAGTTATCAAAACGTGTATGTCAGATGTTCGCAACATCCACAGACAACGTTCGAGGTTCAACACACTGAGCAGTGCATTAAGGACATAAGCTTTCTACTGTCCGCATAATTGTTACTTTCAACTTTCAAACTATATTTTCTCTAGGAACATATCTAAAACAGTAGAACTAAAGCGCGAGCTACGACATAATTTGCAAAAGGTCTTTTGACTATGTTCAGGATAATTAAGTTCATCTTATGAACTCCCACTCAGATAGACATCCCTCTGGTCATCTAAGTGATTACATGATCCGAGTCAACTAGGCCGTGTCCGATCATCACGTGAGACGGACTAGTCATCATCGGTGAACATCTTCATGTTGATCGTATCTACTATACGACTCATGCTTGACCTTTCGGTCTCCGTGTTCCGAGGCCATGTCTGCACATGCTAGGCTCGTCAAGTTAACCCTAAGTGTTTTCGCTGTGTAAAACTGTCTTACACCGTTGTATGTGAACGTAAGAATCCATCACACCCGATCATCACGTGGTGCTTAGAAGCGACGAACTGTAGCAACGGTGCACAGTTAGGGGAGAACACTTCTTGAAATTTTGTAAGGGATCATCTTATTTACTACCGTCGTCCTAAGTAAACAAGATGCATAAACATAATAAACATCACATGCAATTATATAGTTGTGACATGATATGGCCAATATCATATAGCTCCATTGATCTCCATCTTCGGGGCTCCATGATCATCTTGTCACCGGCATGACACCATGATCTCCATCATCGTGTCTTCATGAAGTTGTCACGCGAACGACTACTTCTACTTCTATGACTAACGCGTTTAGCAATAAAGTAAAGTAGGTTACATGGCGTTCTTCAATGACACGCGGGTCATACAAAAAATAAAGACAACTCCTATGGCTCCTGCCGGTTGTCATACTCATCGACATGCAAGTCGTGATTCCTATTACAAGAACATGATCAATCTCATACATCACATATCATTCATCACATTCTTCTGGCCATATCACATCACAAAGCATACCCTGCAAAAACAAGTTAGACGTCCTCTAATTGTTGTTGCATGTTTTACGTGGCTGCTATGGGTTTCTAGCAAGAACGTTTCTTACCTACGCAAGACCACAACGTGATATGCCAATTGCTATTTACCCTTCATAAGGACCCTTTTCATCGAATCCGTTCCGACTAAAGTGGGAGAGACTGGCACCCGCTAGCCACCTTATGCACCAAGTGCATGTCAATCGGTGGAACCTGTCTCACGTAAGAGTACGTGTAAGGTCGGTCCGGGCCGCTTCATCCCACAATACCGTCGAAACAAGATTGGACTAGTAACGGTAAGCATATTGAACAACATCAACGCCCACAACTACTTTGTGTTCTACTCGTGCAAAGAATCTACGCAATAGACCTAGCTCATGATGCCACTGTTGGGGAACTTAGCAGAAATTCAAAATTTTCCTACGCGTCACCAAGATCTATCTATGGAGAAACCAGCTACGAGTAGAAGGAGAGTGCATCTACATACCCTTGTAGATCGCTAAGCGGAAGCGTTCAAGTGAACGGGGTTGATGGAGTCGTACTCGTCGTGATTCAGATCACCGATGATCCTAGTGCCGAACGGACGGCACCTCCGCGTTCAACACACGTACAGCTCGACGATGTCTCCCACGCCTTGATCCAGCAAGGAGAGAGGGAGAGGTTGAGGAAGACTCCATCCAGCAGCAGCACAACGGCGTGGTGGTGATGGAGGAGCGTGGCAATCCTACAGGGCTTCGCCAAGCACCTACGGGAGAGGAGGAGGTGTCACGGGAGGGAGGGAGGCGCCAAGGGCTCAGGTATGGATGCCCTCCCTCCCCTCCACTATATATAGGGGCAGGGGAGAGGGGGGAGGCGCAGCCTTGCCCCTTCCTCCAAGAAAGGGGTGCGGCCAAGAGGGGGGGAGGAGTCCATCCTCCCCAAGGCACCTCAGAGGTGCCTTCCCCCTTGAGGACTCTTCCCTCTAGGGTTCCCTAGGCGCATGGGCCTCTTGGGGCTGGTGCCCTTGGCCCATGTAGGCCAAGGCGCACCCCCTACAGCCCATGTGGCCCCCCGGGGCAGGTGGCCCCACCCGGTGGGCCCCCGGGACCCTTCCGGTGGTCCCGGTACAATACCGATGACCCCGAAACTTGTCCCGATGGCCGAAACAGGACTTCCTATATATAAATCTTTACCTCCGGACCATTCCGGAACTCCTCGTGACATCCGGGATCTCATCCGGGACTCCGAACAACATTCGGTAACCACATACAAGCTTCCTTTATAACCCTAGCGTCATCGAACCTTAAGTGTGTAGACCCTACGGGTTCGGGAGACATGCAGACATGACCGAGACGTTCTCCGGTCAATAACCAACAGCGGGATCTGGATACCCATGTTGGCTCCCACATGTTCCACGATGATCTCATCGGATGAACCACGATGTCAAGGACTCAATCGATCCCGTATACAATTCCCTTTGTCTAGCGGTATTTTACTTGCCCGAGATTCGATCGTCGGTATACTGATACCTTGTTCAATCTCGTTACCGGCAAGTCTCTTTACTCGTTCCGTAACACATCATCCCGTGATCAACCCCTTGGTCACATTGTGCACATTATGATGATGTCCTACCGAGTGGGCCCAGAGATACCTCTCCGTTTACACGGAGTGACAAATCCCAGTCTCGATCCGCATAAAACAATAGATACTTTCGGAGATACCTGTAGTGCACCTTTATAGTCACCCAGTTACGTTGTGACGTTTGATACACCCAAAGCACTCCTACGGTATCCAGGAGTTACAAGCTCTCATGGTCAAAGGAAGAGATACTTGACATTGGCAAAGCTCTAGCAAACGAACTACACGATCTTTGTGCTATGCTTAGGATTGGGTCTTGTCCATCACATCATTCTCCTAATGATGTGACCCCGTTATCAACGACATCCAATGTCCATAGCCAGGAAACCATGACTATCTGTTGATCACAACGAGCTAGTCAACTAGAGGCTCACTAGGGACATATTTTGGTCTATGTATTCACACGTGTATTACGATTTCCGGATAATACAGTTATAGCATGAATAAAAGACTATTATCATGAACAAAGAAATATAATAATAACTTATTTATTATTGCCTCTAGGGCATATTTCCAACACAAGCTCGATGCCATGCCCGTGCTGCCGCCGCTGCCTCCCACGCAGGCTACACCCAGGGTTGGATCTTCATCTTCTTGTCCTTTTGTTCGCTTGAAGCCCGGCGACCGCCCTCCAACGAGGGCGCGAGGAAGTGTTGTGTCGGTCTGTCCAACGGCGGCTAGGTTAGGAGCGAACCAGACTGGAGGCTGGAGCGAATGAATTGGGATTTTTCCTGCTGTCGATCGATATGGGAGGCGCTCGTTTGGGCCGCGAGCCTGCTATAGGGCCTGCCTTGCACTTATGTTATTGGCCCATCCAAATTGAAACGTGCGTTGGGACGAACAAAACTAGCGTGGGCCAACCTGGACGGCTCAAACTAGGTGCACACTTTCCAGCCACCTGAGGCAGCCGCTCATACCAGCCCCTATGGTGGCGTCGCCCCTTTTTGCGTGTATGATTGGATAGTGAAAAATATTCCAGTGGCGTTTTTGATTTACATACAGAATGGTTGAATTGCTTGTTTCTATGAACTGAGTTCGGCAATAATGTGAAGGATGCCAATCTTTTCATCCTATTGTAGATTGCTTAGATCTCGATATGCCAAAAGTAATTGCATGAAATATACAGTAAAAGCCAGTGTGATGTGTTTGGCTACAACTAGTCTGACTACACGTCCTCATATAACATATCAAGGACGCACCATCTTACCAGATTAACCATTCGACTTACCCATGCAGTGTGGGAAGAAAGAAGTATTGGGACTGCGTATCCAAGCAATTGATGCCATGGAATCCTTTGTACAACCTTGTAAGCGAAAAAGAAGTTGTAGTGTGCCTGTACAAAGAACTAGCGTAAGTTTTTTGAACTAGCATAAGTTCAGTTACCTGCTTCTCGGAATTTTAGTTAGCCACTTATTGCAAAATTGTTCAATTACGTTGCTTGGCTTAATTTAGTTTGCTACTGATTACATAATGGCACAGCCTGTTAATCATATTGTAGACTGTGCCTATCTATGTGTTTGATACTTACTGTTAAGAATTACCTGTTTGCCTTAACTTAAATATCTACTTGTTTATTTAACTGCTTTGCTGCTGCAACATCGGGTTACAATGATGTTAATAACTACTCCCTCCGTCCCATAATATAGGACGTTTTTTGACACTAGCATAGTGTTAAAAAACATCTTACATTATGGGACGGAGGGAGTACTTTTCAGCATCCAATTGAAACTCTTTAATTCCTTGTTTGTTTAAATGGTTTGCTGTTATAACTCCCAGTTGAGATGTTTTGCTAACTTCAACTTTTCTGAATCCAATCGGAACTTTAATGGCAAAACAGGTTAGCCCAAGATCAAAGAGCGAGGTCCCCATGGATGTTGCATCATCCCACAGCAGTGGCACCGGCCCAATCGTGCATTATGAATTGCCAACTGCTGATGCTCTAGAGGCTAAACTAGTGGTAGAAAGAGATTCTGCTTCTGCACTTAGAGATGAAGTTGACATGTTGAGGAAGCAAATAGCACAATTACAAGCAATACTCAAGACAACCATTAAATATTTGGTGGATTTCAAAACGAAGCAAGCTGAGACTGACCAGATTGTTAAGATCCTGAAGGAAAAAAGGAAATTAAATTCCTACTTGGTAAATCATAGGTGAAATGTTCTTTCCATAGTTGAATAACCTTTGTGTTGTCTGTTCATGTAATCAATCAAACCATTTGTTTTAGAGATCATGTAATAATTTTGTTTTGTTTTTTGGTTTGTAATTTTATTTGAGCACAAGTCTATATTAATTGATAAGACTCGGAGACATTTCATTTGGATTGCTGTGCCAGACCTACAAATATGCCAATCGGGCTGAATGTGCATTCAGCAATAGTAGTAGTATAGATGGGCCGTGGCACGCATCGGAAAGGGCCAAGATGCTGGCTAAAAAAAAGATGTTGTTGTAGCCAAAAAAAAGTACAGTGGCCTGGCTTATGTATGTTAGTTGATATTATTGATCCATATACTCTATAAGTGTTTATATGTCTGTTAGTTCTGTACATTCTTGGTTGATTGACTCGGTATTTGAATCTTGATACATCGCTTGTGTACATATCTAAATGGGAGTACACATTATGCTGTGTGTGACATTTCAGTTGGGCATGAAGTGTTCCAAATATTCGAATTCACCTTAAACTAGATATTAGTTTCTGAATTTGAGTATCGGCATTTGTAAACCATATTCATATATGACAGTGGAATACATCTTTGTCGTCCTTCTGAAGATATATAAAAACACATAGAACAATTTATAAAGATTCATATAGGAATACAAAATGGATTCGAATTTAGTTGCCAGGGTAAACGTGGATGCTTATTGTCCCAAAATTCGAAAGAAGCTGCAAAATGTCCACTCCCACGTCGGCTGCCCGAAGCCAAGTGTTTGGGAGATGGAAATTACTGTCTACCCATTCCACGGACAATCCATCGGCCCAATTTCCACTGCTCTAAATAGGGGTAGGTTAGTAACTTCAATTAGACGTGACACGACTGCCTCTGAGCCCATTCCGAGACGGTGGGCGTCAAACATGGACGGCAAAACACATTTGATTCAAGCTCGTCCGAAAGACCTCTGTTTCTCCCTCCATTCCCCATTCATACACGGTGGGCGGCAAAACAAACTCGACTCGGCCGAAATCGATGTAGGCAAATATTTTCAATAGGGGCAGGTTTGTAACTTCACTCAGACGTGACACAACCGACCTACCTGTCAGCCCCATTCATACACCATGGGCGCCAACCACCCTCTCCTCGCCCGAAATCGCTCTGGGCAAATATTGGCGAGATGCGAGATTATCGTCCTATCCCCAACCGACGAGACGTCCAAATTTTAAACGGGGGCTAAGTTCGTAACTTTCCCATATTTCAGACAGGCGCGTCCCAAAAACATGGTTTCCCGTACCTCTCCCTCCATTTTCCCATTCATACACCGTCCGTGCTAGAACACCCCATCCCCACACCAGCCTCCGTCCGCCACCCCATCCATCGCTGCCGTCCTCCACCACATCCATCGCCACCGTCCTCCACCATGCCGGAGCGCCACGTCGTCCACTGCTAGAGATGGACGTTTCTCATCCACGGCGACGGACCAATAACCTTGCATCGCGTCCTCTCGCTTTGTTGGCGTCGTCGTCCTCTTTGCCAGGGCCGCTCACACGACCTTCTCTTCCACCGCAACGGGACTTATCCCCTGATGCACCCGTCTACCGTCGCAGATCTGCTTCAACGCCACCGGCAGCCATCGCACCCCCGATGCCTACACGGTGCCGCAAGAGAGGTGGTACTTCATATCTCCTCAACTTTTTGATCTCAACCAAAAAATAGATCTTAACTTGGTTACTCTACTTTCTTTTCAGCTCTTAGAATTTAGTTCTTAGTTCGAAGCAAACAATGGATGCTAAATATCATTTCTCCGGTTTGCAGCTTCAAATCTACCATGGCACAACCATAATACGGTTTAATTGATCATGCTTAGGGTTTAATTGATCATGTTGGTTCCGTGGTGGTTTCTTTAATAGAAATCGGAGGGAAAACCCTCTTTTACTAAAAAAATATGCTTAGGAGTTTCCCCCTTTTATGATCACTATACGATCAGAATACGTGCTTCGTGTCATAATAACACTGCTCCACGCATCAAGCTAAACAAGCTTAGATGTTCAAATACGAATCTAATATTATTAAAACAGAGTTGTTTAATTGGTTAGCTAAATGTTCCTAAATTAGTTTCGAAAATGCATGTTCGCCGCTCGGGTGTGTATCTCTACAGGGTGCCCACGGTGGGCCGGCCCACCCTGGGATTTTGGGTCATCCCAGGCCCCGATTCCCCTCTGTTCTGCTGTGCGCTTCCGATCTCTACTCGCCCCCAGCCGCCTGCCTCGCCGGCGACTTGCCTTCCCCGGACAACATGACTCTAGGAGGAGACGCCGGACTAACAGGAGCCCAGGAGCCGCTCGTCCAACAGCGTCACCGCTGCTCGGGCGCGCCGCCGTGCCTACCTTCCCAGTCCGTTCAGGGCTCAGGCGTGCAGCACCCACCAAGCCAACCCGATTTATCCTGAGATACGTCCTCAACACTCAGCAGCCACTCCTCATCACCCATTTTCTAATTGATTCATTACTCATTAGGCAGGACTGTCATTAGGGTTTGTTGTGTGCTCAGTGCTACCTACACTTAATGGTTCAGATGTATTTCGGTAATCTTTAGTACCTCTAAAGTTCACAGGGTTTTCAAAATTCCGGCCCTCGGAACAGAAACTAGTCATTTTGGATTGTTGGTCGTAGTGACATTGACCCAGATTACTACTGCAAGCCAGGTTTGTTGACAATTTTACTTGTCTTTATTACTTATTTGATATAATATCCAATTATTCACGTCGATTAGTTGCAAACAATAAGTGCTAGACAAACTTCTTCATTCAGATTTTGGATGGTCTCTTACTGCAGTTACAATTCTGCATACTTGTCCTAATAAGCTCACAAGTAAATGATTGATTCACTACATCTATGCTTGCCTTGTCATATTTGTTGTCAATATTCTTTTAGGGTGGACCACCCTGTTTCTAAATACTGGAACCGTAGACCTGAGTGAATAGTATTTCTCTATGTGATCTCTTCCATCATGTGTGGGTAACGAACACTACATTATATAGAAAGAAAGTGTCATTTCCAGCTTTTACATAGGTTTCGATCTTTTACATGGAATACAATCTGCCTACTTGCTTTGTGTCGCACTACCAACACTCCACCCTTGAAGCTAAACATTCTCCACTCATAATTGCTTAGTTTATTTGTTCAAATACGAATTTCATATGATTCTAATGTTCCTACTTCAGTTTTGAAATGTGTGCCTGCCTGTTATAGAGACACAAGGGGTTTGTATTTCTGTGTGTGGTCTGGTCAGCATGGTTGGGGAGGTGAACTTTGCATATGCAGGGGGTTTATAGGGAGACACTCTCCGAGTTGAATCCGCAATGCATTCCATAGATAATCTGATTACTTTTTATGTTTTCATGAATCTTAGATTCTGAACAGCATCATAATGATTATGAGCTTGCGCGCATGAAAAGAATAAAACAGAACAATGCCATGGCTGTCAAACTTGGCATTAAGGGACTTAAATCAAGTTTGGATGCAATGCAATGCAAACGCTCTCCACCTACAGATTCATGCTCAGAATATGATCCTAACAGTGATTCTGAGCTAGAGGGAGACCTAAGTCAATGTATCTCCCTAGTGGAGGAGTCAGAGGAAGATGCCCTATCTTATTCACCCATCAAGGTACTTGCTCTAACTTTCCAAGGTTACATTGCTTGCACATATCTTGCAACTGATGCTTTGCATTGCTTCTACTTTGTTGAACTGCCATTAGCTTAGTTTACACATTGTGTATGTGAATATGCCCTGCCTATCCATTTTCAGTACATATTCCATCTGTCATCATACCATATTTATCCATTCAAATGTTGTTCTTGTGTATCAGACGTTCAAAAGGAAGAGGGCGATTGCTGATCGTGGAGGAGCACAAGCAAAGTATTTGGAAAAGGTAGTGGCACCTGATAAATCAAATAGCCCATTAGGTGTAGTTGCAATATCACCTGGCCCACAAAATACCCCAACTCTAGCAGACTCTAGCCCTACTACACTGGTCATTTCTGATGCCCCAACTCAGCAGACCCCAACTGCAGCAAACAGTATGATTATGCCAGTTGACATAGCACCAGCTGTACGACACAAAACCCCCATTCCAACAAAGAGTACACCAAATCCAGTTGCCAAATCCCTTTTCGAACCAGAGAGAGCCCCAATTGCAACAAATAGGACCCCTGTTCCATTTCTTCCCAGTTTAGAGGATGAAGCTTATGTTGTTGTCAGGTAATTTGTGCGCATCTTTCCTTCATGGAAAGATTATACCGCAGACACAGAACAATTTCCAGTCTTCCTCCGCAACTTACGCGTAAGTAATGTACTAATGTTATTCATGTTCATTACTGCATATGTTTCTGCTGACAGAAGACACAAGATTTCATTCTTTTAAATAGGTGAGGAGCAAACTGGATTGTGATGACGAGCAAGAGTTGGTTGCGCTTTTCAAGCACTCGTTGATGAAGTATCGTTCCTACCTAAGGCAAGCGCACTTCGATGGCAAGTCTCTGAACGAAATTTCTGTAAAGTCTCCGGTGCTACATTTATCCGACGGTGACTGGAATAATCTTGTTACACATTGGTCTCGGCTGCAGCGTAAGGTACTGTCTATGATATCACATCACAATTTGAACTACATTTCTGCATTTGCCTTAATGTGTCACTTGTACGAAAACTGTTAGCAGAAGAACATTCGTTCTCAAGGGACCACAGAATCTCGCAACTACACTGCACACTGCATTGCTCTCGTGAGTACCTCTTGCCTTGTATGACCATACTTACTTTCATAGTTGTTTGATTATGTAGCATCACTGCACATGTTAGCCTCGTAATCACCCATTTGGTGGACATAATAAGATCCGTATGGACTCTTACACAAATTTAGAATCAACCCAATGCTTTTGAAGAGGTTTAGCTCTGCAGTCCTCTTGTAAGGACTGAACGTGGTCTATCACTGTACTTACATTAATAGCTACTCCCTCCGTCCCATAATATAAGAACTTTTTGTATAGTACACCAGTGTTCAAAACACTCTTGTATTATGGGAAGAGGGATTGGTTCATTTTGTAGCATTCTGCATCTTATCTCCCTCGCCCACCATTTACTAAAAAAGATCAGATCTATATTTAATCTTACCAACAAGTAGAATACACAGACAATGCTAGTGCAGAAGTGTAGCCCATTGCTCTTGTCAGTACATTTTGTCCTGTAACGCTTGTACTTCCAGGGATTGGTAGTTGATTATGTAGCATCAATCTGCATCTTATCTTCATTATCCTTTATCCCTTCCAGTATTATCATATCTATAATTACTCTCTACAAAATGTAGAGTACAGGCAATGCTTATGAAGAAGATTTTGTGCTGAAATTCTTGAGTTATCCTTCCCTTGACATGGAGAAGGGCATTATAAAGCCGGTGTTAACTGTTAATGTAAGTCAGTCCTTCTAAAGCCTTTATCCTCAACTGTTGTTTAATTTGCTCATACTCCCTATCGTTTATTGCTCTTTAGTTTGCTGCTTCTACCAAAATGCATGTTCGTAACAACCATAAGTTCTAAGTTTTTCTTGTAAAACCAAATTTCTTATTCATACCATGCACATTACTTAATACTCCCTATATGTATGCTTGGTTTTGTGGATCTATAATCCAGTGTGTGGTGAAGCAGCCCACGTTTGCACCTTGTCATCTCCTGTTTTATCTTACTGATGTGGCTGATGATATGAATAACATGCCATGCACATTATCCAAAATAGATACAATGATTTTCTTTGCCCTTCATTTATGCTTGTTATGTTGACATGGTAATCCAGTAGAGTGGTGAAGCTCCCCGCATTATGAACAATGCCAAATTATGCTATTGATATTTTGAACTTACTCTTTATTTTCTAATTTGAAATTGGATAGAATTGACAGAACGGTTATCATCTTTGTTTATACATGTGCAAAACATGTCATCTCTCTGCTTTATTTCAGGGTGATATGCCTGATGGCATGCACAAGTCTGCTGAAGGCTGTGAGACAAACCCAACATATATTGCAGCAAAGAAGGCAAAACATCTTGAAGATAGCGACACAACCCCAAAATCTTGTCTTGATGAAGTGTTCAAGTTACTTGAGACTAACAGTCAGACAAGCTCACAGAATTCGTTGTCTGAATCAGTTCGACTTCTTCAGTCCCAAGTTCTAGCAGAAAGGCATTCTGCAACTCAACTTCGACTTGAAGTCCTATCTCTAAGAAAGATTGCGGAGAACACCAATGAGAACCTCATCGCTAAACAGCTACACCTGGAAGCTATGACCGACATGCTAGGCCGGTCTCACAGCCTTGCTCAGCAGCTTGCGCAGCAGTTCCCCCGCAAGGCTAACCTTTCTTGAACTGTCTTGAAAGTGGTCTCGGTTCAGTATTATTTTGTTACGCTGCAATGGTGCCTAGTTTTTGTAATCTGCTTCTTCGTTGTGCTTTATGATCACTGGTGGCGAACTTCGATGCCCAGTGGATGTAATACACCTTAAATACTTTATTGTATAGTGTAGGTTTATTCTTAGTTACTATGCCGTAATTTCTTTATTGTGTAGAGTAGGTTTGTTCTTAATTCCTACTAGTTACTGCCATCATTCGCTATTTGAAAAAAAATCAGATGTAGTCGACCGAGCCGAAACATTCGATAACGGACCAGGTTTTTAGCGGGCCACAATTGGGCCGGCCTACGTCTTTCTTGGGCCCGAATGATTGGGGCTTTCACACATTGCGCCAGGCCCAAACTTACACCGACCTATATTTTAGTTGGGCCTTTTGTCGACCCAGCGCTTAGTTCGGCCCAGGTAGCGTTGGGCCATTAACAGGCTGAATATTGTACTGGCCTGTTACGGCCGAGATGAAACCACGGGCCTTTAGCAGGCAAAAATGCATGTTGGGCCTCAGTTTTCACTAGTCGTCGACGGGCCTTCAGCAGGCCGAAATGTAGACCGGGCCGTTATGGGCCCAGTTAGCTCACGGGCCGTTAGCAGGCCGAAACATATCTTGGGCCTTAGTTGGCCCACTGATGTCATGGGCCTTTAAGAGGTCGAAAGCTTAGTACAGGCATCAACGGGCCGAATTATGCGACAGGCCTTTAACAGGCCCAAAGTCACGTTGGGCTTAACTGTTGCCACCTTTAGCACGGGCCGTTAGTGGGCCCGATGTCCCGTCGGACCATACATGGCCATGGGCAGCACGGGCCATTCCCAGGCCGAAAGTCGCACCGGGCTGAAATGGGCCCATGTCTATATCAGGCCTCTAACAGGCCGAAAGTCACTGGGCTGTAGTTGGGCCCGAATATTCGGCGAACAATTAACGGGCCAGATCTGGCTTCGGGCTGCAAATGGGCCCAAATATTGGTGAACAATTAATGGGCCAGATCTGGCTTCGGGCCGTAAATGGGCCCAAATATTGGGCGAACAATTAACGGGCCAGATCTGGTTTCGGGCTGTAAATAGGCCTTTATTAAGTAGGACGTTATTGGGCTGGCCCACTAGTACCTGATTAAGTTCTACGGGCCTTTGACTGGGCTGACCTTTTTAACCTATATGGGCTGTTGGGCCCAGCCACGTGTCAACGTACCATAGGCATGTCTCCCCCAATGGACGGGCGACATCTGGCCTACTAACGAGCTGACAGGTGTTCCCTTCGGCCAATCAGAATTTTACACGTGGAAATTTCCCATTGGTTGGGGCTGTTAATGGGTTATCGGATCCAAAACCCGACCCGATAGCTTAACGACATTCCGTTACGGTGGATGCCACGTGTCGGTCACCCTTGACGAAAGCACTTATGTGATGCGCGATTTATCATCATGGAAGTGGACACTTTCGTGATGATAATTTTGGTAATGTCATGGAACACTTTTACGACAACACAGGTATGACTATCTTGATTCTGTCATAAATTTGTCATGGATGTACATGCATGACAAAAAACACGACCTACTGTGACAAGCACGTATCATCACGGAAGTGTATTTTTTTGTAGTGTTGTAATTGTAGTTGACTTTCTTAGATCATTCCAAGACATTTTATAGTCAATGTATATTGGGTCTAGGAGTCTGCATTCATTTGGTATTATTATTCAATAAAATTTGCTAAACTCTGATCATGACAAAAGAACAATGTGAAAATTTATTATACGGATATCTAAATTCCATGGGGTTAATCGCGCGCACACAATGTGTAACAAAGTATTTGTGGGATGAATCCCAAGCTACCCGAAAGCACTACCATTAGCTCCTGGATTGAACTAGTGAACCTATATGCAATGTCATTTGTACATGAGTGGTGGCAATTTTTATTAATTTGCAGAGAGGCCCAGAATTCTTCGACTGATTTGATCCCAACTTTCGCTCACTTCATAGTTAAAGTCCGAGTTATACCCAAAGGCATCTGCCATTTAACTCCTACTTTAGTGTGGAAATTTGGAAGTTGAGTTGAATAGATGACTAGAACATTTATGACTTCAATTCAATGGATATATAGTTTTTTTTTGAAACTATGATGATTTTTATAGCAAATTCGGAAACTATACACCCTAATGCATAAAAATCAAAAGTATCACCCCGTCGGCCTCCTGTTGGCCGAAAAGGGACTTTTTGGCCTAAGGTTGGCCGAAGAGGGACTTTTCGGCCAACCATTGGCCAAAAAGGACTTTTCGGCCAACCGTGGGCCAAAAAGTCCCTCTTTGGCCAATGGTAGGCCGAAAAGTGGTCTTTAGCCAACACCTGCTTTCCTGGTTTACAAAATTCATATCAATTAGGATTTTTAGTATTTTAATTTGATTCTTTTTGTATTAGATTAGAAATTTTATGAAGTTTCTGTAGGTATCAAGTTTGACTAGATTTGAAAGTTTGAATTTGAATTTTCATGAATTTTCTCAAATCACTAGATTGACTATAATTTGAGCTAGGAGTATTTTTTTAGATGATTCTTTTTGCTACTGGTTCTTTGTGACTTTGTTTATCTGTAGTAATTAATGGGTGAGTTTAAGGATTATTTACAATTAGGTTTAAAAAAACAGCTCTGTTTTAGTGTTTTATAGGTTTTGTGCTATTTCTTTAAATTTTAATTGCTTTAAATTTTTTTCTTTATGATTTTGACATATTATTTTAGTTTCTGTTAAGTTATCAGTAGCTATTTTATTTGTAGCATTTTTTGGTATTTTCTTTCTTTTATCCTACTAGAAAACTTGTTTTGAGCTTCATAGGAGTTCATATTTAAAAGTGCCTTATAAATCCTGTACAGCCATTGCCATTTTATACATGAAAAAAAATACTTTCCCGCAATCTTTTCCCGTCCATTTTCTTATTCGCCATTTTCTCCTGCCATTCTCTCCCGCCATTTTCTTTCCCGCCATTCTCTCCGGCCATGTTATCTACGGTCGTGGACACCATGAGGCTCATTTTATAAGTTGAGAAGAGAAGATGGCGAGAAAGAAGATGGCAGGCAAGAAGATGGCGGGAGAGAATGGCGGGAAAGAAAATGTCGGGAGAGAATGATGGGAAAGAAAATGGAGGGAGAGAATGGCGGCAAATAAAATGACGGGAAAGAAAATGTCAGGAGAAAATGGCGGCAAAGAATGGCGGGAGAAAGTGGCGGCAAAGAAAATAGCGGGAGAAAATGGAGGAAAAGAACGGCAGGAAAGAAAATGAAGGATAAAAAAATAAATACAAAACATACTACAAATAAAATATCTACTGATAGCTTAACAGAAACTAAAAGAATATGTCAAAATCATAAAGAAAACAATTTAAAGCAATTAAAATTAAAAAAAATAGCACAAAACCTATAAAACAATAAAACATAACTGTTTTCGTAAAAACCTAATTTTAAGTAATCATTAAATTCACCAATTAATTACTACAGATAAACAAAGTCACAAAGAACCAGTAGCAAAAAGAATCATCTAAAAAAATACTCCTAGCTCAAATTATAGGCAATCTAGTGATTTGAGAAAATTTATGAAAATTCAAATTCAAACTTTCAAATCTAGTCAAACTTGATATCTACAGAAACTTCATAAAATTTCTAATCTAATGCAAAAAGAATCAAATTAAAATGCTAAAAATCCTAATTGATATGAATTTTCTAAAACAGGAGAGCAGGTGTTGGCCGAAGACCACTTTTCGGCCTACCATTGGCCGAAGAGGGACTCTTTGGCCAACGGTTGGCCGAAAAGTCCTTTTTGGCCAACGATTGGCCGAAAACTCACTCTTCGGCTAACCTTAGGCCGAAAAGTCCCTTTTTGGCCAACAGGAGGCCGACGGGATGATACTTTTGATTTTTATGCATTTGGGTGTATAGTTTCCGAATTTTCTATAAAAATCATCATAGTTTCAAAAAAAATCGGATATATACATGGTCATTTTGTGGTAAGTTTCACATTAAATTGGACTGCCGTGAAAAATAATTGCATGTGACCAAAGAGTACATCCTCACCCCATAAAAGAGCAGGTGAAGCATTCAAAAGAGATGCAAGCTGAGAGATGAACAATTCATGGAGGGCACCCTGGTGCCTTTGGTACGGTAGGCTTGTAAAGCATCGGTAGCTCTTTTGGTGCAGCAAGTACATTTTGAACATTTTTTTGATATTTAAACTTTTGAAATTTCTGATGAAAGTTGTTTCAAGCACTATGGACATATTGTAATGGCTGTTGCATCTTTGACCAATGACAAGACCACATAAACTAATTTGGGCAAACATAGGAAACATACACCAAGCTAGATCTTCAGTTAAGTGTAGCTTTAGTTCTGCTCATAAATATTCTCGATCATTGGACTGGCTAGTTTATACCGAGCTTAATCTGTGCAACATTTAATGGATTGAGGGTTTCGTTTTGATAGGACATGGGGGTTTCTTTCCCAGAGAATTTAAATGAAGTATTGCCTTCTATCTCACCACTATGTGCGAGACCGATGGATATGACTTAAGGGGAGATTTTCCTACTCCAAAGATTTTGAAAGGTCATGTATCTTGTGGTAATCATCCAAACGGATTGTTCAGCACTTTTATATACATTCGTAATAGAATTTCAATATTTTCGGATAAACCAAAACTTGTGGTTTTTCTCTGATGTCTTCGTATACCTAACTTTTGTGATGGTTAACCTTTTAAGAACTTCTGTTAATTGATAATAGGCAGAAATCCTTAACAATGAAGTTCTTCCAACACTAAGGTCTAGTAAATTCTAAACTTCATAGACCTCATGACGTGACAAACTGGTAGTAGTACATAAGGCGATGACAAATGTGAAGCCTAATTTTAGATGCTCATCTTAACATGGTGATCTCTAGAAGCCAATATCCATGGGTGAGGAGGGGGTCCATGGCCATCAACATCAGGAGTGTAACATATTAATTAACACACCATCATTTCAAATAGTAGTCCAAATAAGAGACATCAACATGATTGACAAAAAATGCACTTTCCTTGAAAATGATCTCGTCACATTTAATTTAACTACACTTGAATACAGACCATTACCACAAGGCATATATGAACCGAGTTAGTAGTGAGGGTGACGAAGATGTCGATCACTGAAGCCGAAACTTATAGTGTGCAGGTCAAAGATATAATTTTGTCCAAATTTAACCATAGAACTTGTGTGCATTATGTTGCAAAGGGGCCAAAAGGAATTCCTTAGAATGGAACTAAGATTGGCGACTTTTTATGGTTTCTGAGGTGCCCAAAAACATGATGATCTAGCCAGATTTGAACAACTGAACCTAGCATTTAACTAAAAATATAATAATATCCAATGACATTTGCCATCCAACTCCTACCCCGTGTTTTCTGAGCTGAACTAAGGAATCAACTACAACATTTATGGCTGCAATTGAATGGTATAAACATGCATGTCATGGTGTTGGTTTGTGCTTAATAATTGCATGAGAACGGTAGGACATCCTCACTCGATACAAAGATCTATATAAGTCCATCAAAGAGCATATGAAGGATCCATAAATTCTTCAAGCTGGGAGAAATGGACAATTCATGGAGGGAAATCCATTGCCATTGTTGTAGTGGGCTTGGAAGGCAGCGGGAGCTCTTGTATTGCAATTTTGACCTTGCCTATTTCTATTTTGTTGTTTTGACTTTTGAATTCTCTGGTAGAAGTCGTCTTGAACACTGTGCACGTACCTATCGTGCCCTCACCCTCATCTTCATTGGTAACCAACACATTTGGATTTGAGAATTTTGTTCCATTATCATTGGTAATGGAATCCGGCTGGAAGCGTTTGCCAAAAGAAGTACGTCGCAATGGTTGTGACGGACTTAGAGAGGGCAGATAAGATAGATGGGTGTGCCAAGCTCATCTGGTTTGGCTAGACTGTCATGTGTTCCCGTTGTGTGTGAGAGCATGAGATGTACCTACCAAGTGTGAGCCAGGTATAAACACCAATGTAACAAATATGCTCAAGATTATCTGTGAAATTTAATAGACTCTTAAGAATTCTCTTCCTTTCTTTGTTCCATATCCCCAACTTTGTTACCTTCTCATTCACCTTTCTGCAATCCTTCGATCCTATTCGTGAAGCACCACTTCGGGCGTTAAAGTATCACAACGACCTTTACATCTTTGAGTTTGATCCAAGGCAACATGATGGTGAATGAAGATAATCCATGGAGATGAAGGGAACAAACGACAAGGCCAAATCTTTAGTTTAGTGTAACTTTAGTGATTTTCTTGAATATTTTGGTTCACTCGACCTTGTTTTGTATTCTTTACGGTATTGTTTCAGTGAAATGGAACCTAGGTGGTCTTCATCCTTGAAAATCAGAATCAAATGTTGCCTTGAATCTCACAATTGGGAATATATTGTTTGGGGAGTCAGACTGGATTTTTTTTCATATTTCAAAAAAGGTTATAGCTGCATAATATGTTATCATACTTCCAAATAATTTGGAAATTGATGTATTTTTTCCTGGTCATCCAAACAGGTTCTCAAGTGATTTATATATGTATAAATTTCGCAATAAAATATGTTTTCTTCCAACAAACCAAAATGTTTTCCCTGGTTTATTTGTACACCTAAATTTTCTTATGATTATCATTTAAGAGTCTATATAGGCCAAAACACATCCTTGTAGATGAATTTGTGTGAACATTGATAAGCACCCAAAAAACTACAAAAAAACATAAAATCCACACACACACACACACACACACACACACAATGAATACTGGTAGTGGAATAAAAATATTGTGAGATGCCGAGCAAGGTACCCCAAAGCACAACCATTAACTCCTGGGTTAAACTAGTGAACCCCACGGTATATATGTAGTGTCATTTATGAGGAGTTGTGGCAATTAGTTGTGTAGTTTGTGGAGCTGAGAGACCCAGACTTTGATGACTGATTTGATTCCAACTTTTTCTCAATTGATAATTAGACTTAATGATATCCAATGGCATGTGCCATCTGCCCTCCTACTTTCGTGTAGAAATTTGGAAGGTGAATTGAATAATTGACGTACTCATCCTTTGAATAATCGAAGGTGAATTGAATAATTGGAGTAGAACATAACATTTACATTTTCAATGGACCAGATATATACATGGCTATGATGTGACCCTCGATGCAGAGGTTGGGGGTACTCCTCCTTTCCGATTTTTGTTGTTGTTGTGGTATGTTCCACATTGAATTGCACTACAGGCGTCGAATAGTTGCACGAGATCAACTAGTACATCCGCAGTCAAGCTTATTTATTTATTTTTAGGACAGTAAAACTGCACCTAAATCGAGCTCCCAAGCGTCATTAGGCTTTGTGGTTGTCCGTTTTACTGATTTATAACCATTCCTGTCCGTTAGATCTGTTTCATTAGCGTCCTCTAGCCTAATTCATGTAGTGTCCTGCTGCCTAAGGGGTTGCTGCTATGGAAGAAAAAACCGAGGTCTCTGATTAATTGAGCCGCTTGGGACAACCCATTCAATCGATCGAAGTCTGATTCCAATCTGTCACTAGCTCGCTACTGCTCGGGAGCTCCTAGTTAGCGCTACAAGCGCCTGTTACAGCTGCTGGTGCTCCCAGGAGACGCATAGCGGGCCGACCCAGGAAACCGCTGAAACAGCAAACACGAAAAATGTTAGTGCCCAAACAACAAAAGGGAGTACCAGGATTCGAATTCAGGAGACCAAAGATCTACGGCGCGCAGCGACAACCACTGCGCTGACATCCCTAATCTGTTTAGGAAACAATTTTATTTGTCTAATTACGAGTTATTTTATATAAAAACGTATATTTCAACAGAAAAACTCCTCATAGCCCGGGCATCAGTCGATTCTCAAAACAAAGAAAACTCGGACATCAGTTGAACATTGAACCTTTGACCTATCATAGTTGACAACGTTGACTTTTCAAAATCTGAAAAAAGTTCATCGTATTTCGGAAAAAGTTCATTGATTTTCAGAAACTTTCATCGATTTTTAGAAAAGTTCATCGAAAAATGGAGAAAAAGTTCATCAAATTTGAAAAAACATCGATTTTGAATTTTTTTTCAATGAATTTGAAAAAAGTTCATCAATTTTGATAAAAAATCATCCATTTAAAAAAAATTAGTGAATAAGACTTCATCAATTTTGAAAAAGGTCCAATGATTTTGAAAAAAGTTCATCGAATTTGGAAAAATTTCATCGCATTTGAAAAGAGTTCAACGATTTTAAAAGAGTTCATTGAATTTGAAAATAGTTCAACGATTTTGAAAAGAGTTCATCAAATGAAAAATGTTCATCAATTTTGATAAAAAGTTCATCCATTTTGAAAAAGTTCAGCAAACTTGAAAAGAGTTCGTTACTTTTGAAAAAAAATTCATCGAATTTGAAAAGAAGTTCATCGAATTTGGAAAAATTTCAACGATTTTAAAAAGAGTTCATTGAATTTGAAAATAGTTCAACGATTTTTAAAAAACTTCATCGAATTTGAAAAACAAATCATCAATTTTGAAAAAAGTTCATCGATTTTGAAAAAATCATTGGTTTTTCTAAAAGGCACAGAATAAAAAATTTGTTTTTGAAAAACACGCATTTAATTTAAAAATAGAAAAAAGAACAAAAGAAGAAAAAGAAAATGAAAACCCGAATAAAACCTCACAAGAAAATGACCAACGAAATGAAAGAAGCTTCCTAAAACCGGAGGATTTCCCGCGACTGAAGAGCTCAATAAAAACATACTCCCTCCGTCCAATAATATAAGACTTTTTTAACATTACACTAGTATCAAAATGCATCTTATATCATGGAACGGAGGAAGTAGAAAGAATCTAGAGAACACAACTTGTTGCATGGCTTAGTGGTTCCGGTCGTTGGAGCTGAAGCTTGTAAACAGAAAAAAGGAAGATACATGGGCCGGTTAGCAGAAAACACTAGTAACCGGCCCTGCAGCGCTACCTGCTGCTCTCTATCTGAAATGAAAAGTTCGGTCGAGACTCGAGAGAGAGGATGCGCTCGAGGGAGCCCAGATTGCCGCCGCCGCTACCTGGGCCAACCCTAAGATGCCGCCGCCGCTACCTGGGCCAACCCTAAGATGCCGCCGCCACCGCTGCTGCCATGTTCCCCGACTCACAACCCCGCTCACCGTCGTCTTCTCCCCTCCCACTGCAAATCCGTGCGCCCAAGATCCCCTACCGCTGCGTAGATGCCCCACCTCCACACCGCCGGATCAACGCTGCCGATCCCGTCCAAACCCACCAGCCCCCATGTCGTCCACCGTGACCTACAGCAGTCGCGGGGACTCCCTATTCCTCTCCCTCCGCGCCCTGGAGTCTCTGCTTGGTCTGTGTTCATTTCAAACAAGGTGGTCAGGACGTACGTCCTGTGCCTCTCTTTGTTGCTGCACCTCGTTTGAGACGAACACTGACCAACCGGAGTCTCCTGGCATAGCATCATCAGGAATTGTATAATCTCTTCTTGCCTCAGGAGATGGGATGCAGGGTCCGTCTCCAATTGCAAGCTTCGGAGTAGTATCGGTCAGGGCCAGGCCGTCAGATGTGCCAGTTTCTATTGATCAATAAATTCAATCAATTTCTGTTGTTGTAATTCATGTAGCTTTTGGCTAAGATGTGTCAAATCGTTTGTTTTAAGGACATGTACGTGGTGCCGCAAACTCATGTTGTCCAAACCTGTTCTGTTGTGAACCAATGTATGTGCAAGACCTATATGTGCTATGATGCCCTAACTATATTGTGAGTGCTTAAGAAATCATGACTTGTGGTAAATGGTGATGAAACTACCTCCATGCATTCACTCGTGATCATATAGCTTTTGCCCACGTATCTTAGAATATTACATCCTTTGCTACTTTGCAGCATGTTTACTGAAGTTACTCAATGTACAGTGCCACCCACGGATGGAAACCTACATCACGAAGAGTCATCTCCAGCTGCTGATGCCCGTAGGGTTTCCTTGGGTAGCTGTCCTATGAAAGGTATGCCCAAAGAATTAACATACTTTGTAGATTTCTCTTAATTGTGTTTGTGTGATGGAAGCTCTACTGCCGTCTTCTCAAAATCTTATCATTGTCTGCACAAGAAATTAGCATAATGTCAAATGATCCATACCATCTTATAGTCGCCTATGTGGAAGTTGATATTACAAAGCATACTATATAATCTAAGTTGTCCCATTGCACAAATTTACTAGATGAATCTGTATTATGTGGCATAAATAAAAGCAATGTTCAATAAACTTTTACTCATAACGAGAGCGCTTTCTATAGGAAGAATAACCGAACCTGAAAATTCCCTACCCATGAATTTTAATAGTTGGCCCATCTGAGTTGTTCCATTATTTTCCGCACTATCTTCTATTGCTAGGAACAATGCCTCGAGTAATTTTTGAACCATCATGTATAATCTACACTCCCAAATATGAAGCATACTTTCCTCTTAATATTTTAGTTATGTACCATTTCATTTGTCGACTGTCCTCACACATACCAACCTCACACCAACTAAAGCCCATTAGACCGAAGAAAAAACCATGTCCTGCCATACTATCCCTATAATTCCTTGCAAATCAATTAGATTTCATATCTCTTCTATTACTAACAAATATATAGGTCATAGATGCAAATTTAATTAAGGTCCATGAGTCATGTATTCTATATTTAATAAAATTCCAAATAGTCGGGCGCGGCAACATGCACCGCCAATGATCGCCACGTGGGCTAGGGGGTCAGACCTCGTTGATGCATGCGGCAACACTTGATTTTGCAGGGAATTGATGAAACAGTGGAGTGAAGCTCATCCGCCTAGGTCCAAGGAATTGATGAATTGTTAGTTCCTGGAAGACAGCTGATGTGCGCCACTCACCGGAGGGGATTAATGAAGGTATATATGTTACTTTTTTCCCAACCTGCTGCTGCTTGAGTTCATGCACCTGTATATGTATGCTTCGTCACTTAATTCTCTCGAGTCATCTTACTCTGGCAGCAGAAATTCGAGCAGCTACATTTCTCGGATATGTTGCCCTCTATCATCATTTTTTTACGCCTACAATCCCCCCTTCCATCCAACGATTTTGTGTTCTAATGTTATTCAAATCTCAGCTTTTATAGGTGGTGTCATCCTTTTTTGGGTCAACTGACTGATTCGGGCAAGTCTTGGAGGTTGGTGCTCATACTTTTGTTTGTGGGGAGTTCTTCACTTGACAAATCCGTAATGGCTGCTGGTCAGGTAATTAGTTCAGATGTGGGACTGTCTTACCTCATCTCTTGATGCAAATATAATCCAAACATTGTCTATTTATATCATGGTGTTTCCATCAAGATGTTAACTGAACTTCAAAATAAATCAGTTTGTTGTGATCACCTAATTGCCTTTTAAGTTATTTGAGACCTGAAAAGCTGGGCCTGTTTAGAATTGGCTTGCTATGATGCCACAGTACTAACAAGTCACAAGTGGTCAAGAGACCTTTAAATAGATCCGTTGAGTTTATAATTTATTTATCATGGTGTCATGTAGCATTGTGATACATTCTACCACACTGGCTAGATGTTTGATTTGACAGTGTCATTTGATATTCTTAGGAGGTCTCATTCTTTGAGGAAGGAGAGCCTGAACTTGAGGGAAACCTAGAGACTTTGAAGGTTTGCTTTGCCCCTTGGTTGAGATTTAGAATGGCATTGATGTGACTAACTTTTATTTATGTGTGCTGTGACTAACTCCGTCTTAAAAGAGTAACTTATTGAGCAGTTAATAATTCGGACATCACCACATGATCGCTTCAGAAGTGAAGTCACCAATCTGCATGCAAAAAATACAATCTCCCTGGTATATTTCTAGAGCTTGAGCCCAATTCTTCAGTTCTTTGAAAGATGGTTTCTAATCACCTGAGTAAATTTCACTTATTATTTCTTAATTCACTTTTCAGTCGTACTAAATAATACGCTGATTAGAATTTATCACTTGATAAGCTACTGCTCTTATGTTTGTGTACATGTAATAAAAAGCACTTTACAGGCATAAACACATGCTACAGTAATGCATTCACGTAAGCTTATACTCCAAACTTTAGTGTGCGAAGGTGGTGCTACTTGAATTCTGCACTAACTAATAATAACCTTTGCTGTGAGTTTCCTGTAATTTAAAATTGAAATGTGTTGCAGTGTGCATTTGTATATGACCATTGTTTGCTGTATGATTCATGATCTATAATTAATCAGTATGATCTCCATTTTTCTGATAAGAGAAGAGTACTATTCTGTTCTCATTCAGTTTCTTTCCTACTGATGGAACAGAAATACTACACATTCCTAGGTTTTGTCTTTTCCACTCTTAATAGTTCTGATATGTACCGATCGTATATTTGTTTCTTGGTCTCATACTAACCGGAGAGAACAATCACTATACTTGATTGGCTCCTACCCTATGAAGATAAAATATTATCTGCGTCATGCTAAATAATTACCATTACTAGCATATTTGCCCATTTTAAAAATATATCATATGTATTGCTCACTGTCCAACTATCAGCTTGAAAATATATCTGCAAATAAACTGATGGCTTCAGTAGATCCAAAGTTCAAGGAAGCTATCCTTAAATATGTACAACTCCATCTGTGTATACATCTTCAAAAATATCTATGTACTAGACCATATATACTTCATATCCTAATTAAGTCCTAAGATAGCAACATGTATACGATGATTATCTAAACCTGTATTGTTTTGCCATCTCGTTTCAAATGGACATTCCCACCTGTTTGCCCACTGTTCATAAGAGCAGCACACGGGAGAACATTTATTATATGGCCTGTTCACTGTTGTGCCTTAGTAGAAGTATGTGTGATTCATATTTCCACAAGTTTTTTGAATATGGCTGATGTTCATTTTGCATATGGTTCATAATAAAAAATGATGTTTGCTCCATGTAAGATATATTAAGTGATACTCTACTGTGAAAACCCTGGTAACTTCTCTATGGCCTTTGGCAAATTATAGGCCCTACTGTTGCACAATCAATTCTACCAGTTACTTTCCATGTATATAGTTTTATCTACTGATAAAACACGACGCCAGTTTTTTTTTACCAGAAGTACAATATATTTCTCCTCTTTCCATATGTAAGATCTTTATTGCTCTTTGTGCATAATTTTACCATATCTATACCCTTCTAATAGATTCATGCCGCACTTCTGTTTTCTCTGTATACACCACTGCCACCATATTGAGCATAAAGGAGTTAAAAAAATTGTTTCTCTAATAACCATCTAGTTTTGAGGTCAAAACCAAAAACACCAAAAGAAGGTTCTCAACTCTTAAATTACTAACAAATCACTTCAACAAGGAAAAGGTGGAGCGGAGTTTGGCCATTGTCCAAGGTAGCCCAGAGTTTAGCTAGGTTGTGCTTTGATATTGATCATAACATTTTTTGTAACTTTGTCTATGAACCCCTTAATTTTTTTGTTGGCTAAACTCGTGGATGATATAAGAAGAAAAGGTTTCTAGGGATAAATAAAAGGAATGATGATTAATAAAGCTAGCCATGATGCCTTACAAATTCGTGTCATTTTAACTTGCAATCAAATGTCTCGTTATATTTATTTTAATCCCAGATAGTATCTTATGGAGACGGGCGTTGCAACGCATCCCATCAATGATCTAGTAGTAAACAAAAGCACTACAGGTCGGCGATATTGGCCAGCTTCTGGTTAATTAATTAGGCAAACGTTTGCTAGCTTCTGGTTAATACTTTCTTCACGATTTAAAATTTGAAGAGATCAGCTTGATCTTGGCCGCTGGTAGGTGCTACCCTTTGCGGACTTTAGCTTAGTAATAATGCTGCTAGTGGAACAGCTAGACACAACACATGACCGGTGGCGGCGGGGTTGGATGGCGTGCTCAGCCAGGTCTTGATTAGCATAATAACATTTCAGGGCATAGATATTTGGCCAGGACGTCGACCGGCACTTGAGAATAATTGAAAAGCGCACACTGTTTATGCCAGTAAAGATATTTTGCTGCCGACCATCACTTAGATGTGCTTCCCTTATGACATCAATTGATTCCGGCGGCTGCTCCTCGTGGTCATATGTGGGTACTCGTGGTCATATGTGGGTACTCGTGCCTTCACTGCCGGTGCCGTGAACGCCGGAATTGGAGCCGTGCAACGCCCGCTGTGAGAGGTAGCAGGCTAGGGAGAGGATGGCGGCGTCAGAGACGGCCACATCTTCCTCCTGCCGCCGACGCTGATTGCCTAAGCCCGACGCGGAGGAGCAGCTCCTCGCGGCTATTCTTCGCCGCCTGCTCATGATGGCAGAGACGGACGCCCGTCGGCTTCGTGGGAAGAACACCAAGGCGCTCCCGCTCAGTATCGAGCAATTGAAGCGCGAAGTGGCAGAGGAAGCCGCCAAGCTGGCGAAGGCACGGAACCGTGCCATCTGGAGGAGGGCCGGCTACATTGACTCCTTGTCCCG
>NC_041389.1:102174046-102221664 GCF_002162155.2 Triticum dicoccoides | reverse complement strand
TAGATCTCTGTCTGTTCGCCGATTGAGCTATGATGTTTAAACTGTGTCTTTTGGTCCGGGTTAACTTCATGTTTATATTGTTTGTTCTATGTTCGTTCGTCTATGTTCAGGAATTTCGTTGTCATCTACATTGTACAACATATGAGGTACACGACTGTAGACGCAGTGATTTGAGGATTGACCTGTCCATGACGCGTGCGCGGACTTATAAGATGTTGGATTTGATATATCCGACTGTAGATGCTCTAGGAAAGAGTAGGTGAGGCAAGAGAGCATGAGGGTGAAAAGTTGTTTTGGCAGACGATCACCTTAAATTCACTCTTTTTTTCTAGAGAAAACCGTAGAGCCTGACTTTTATAAATAAAGCCATCAGGCAGAGTAGCACATCATCACATAGTCTGATATAGGAAGTTTTAGATCCACTCTCAGCGCAACATTGCTAGGTAAGAGATGAGTAGTCAATGAAAGGTACTCTGGTAGCTTTGTCGTGGTAGGATCAGGAGGCATCGGGATTCCATGCGATACAGTTTGTCCACAAGGTCGTAAGATCTTAGCTTACCATTTCGTGCTGAAAACTTCAGATAAGGCTTAGGTTGTAGCTGAAACTGCCGTGGAGTTGAGGTAATTAACCAAGTGCATCAAATCCTGCAGCTTTGTCTGCGCGTTCCACACGGAAAGCCAGCTATATTTGTGGAACTTTGGGTTACTGTCTTTGTGAATGCCCCTCCTGTTGCTTAGCAGTGTTTGTAATTGAGAGAAGGCTCCAAGAAAACGCGCTCTCTTTAGCAACAGTAACGCCTGATCTTCTAACTTGTATTTGATTCTCTCTAATCATTCAAACGTACTCTTGAGTCTGTCTAATACTTTGCATCTTGGTGAACGCTTGTTATGTTACCCTATGATGACCACCTCATGGCCAATAAGGCAACATCTAGGATACTAAATTTTACAAGGGGGTTGAATTTTGGCACTAAAATCGATTTAGATCACGGGGCAATACTCAGTAAAATTCTTGGTGGATGGCTTCCAAGGTGCCCAAAATCATGAAGAACAATACTCCCAAGTTTGAACTAGTGAACCTAGAGATTTGTTGACAATGTAAGGCGTTTTGGTTCCGGGGGTTCATGCTCTTGGGTGAACAGTAACACAAAAAGATAGTGTTTTTTTTCAAAAAATTCTGAAATCTTTTGCGGATGTTTGTGTTAGTGTCGCAAGCATGCTTGATAATTTTCATGCGAAATGGAGCAGCAGTGTTTTGTCAATGAAAAAAACAAATGTGGGGGTGATATTTGGGGTAACATTTGGTGTTCATTTTTCTTTTGCGCGGGCCAAAATGCTTAACCTTGTTGCCTCAAAATTTGCAGGTATCATTTGGATGTGACTAACAACACATAATTTTTTTGTCTTGAGTATTTTGACATTTCAATAATTATTTTTGGGCCCGGGAGCCGAATTGAATTTCCGCATATGTACAAATGTTACGGCAATTAGTTACTTAATTCATGAAGAGACTCAGTTTGATCCAATTTCATGCTCGCGATAACCAGCTTCACTAATACGCAAAGTCAGTGGCCATCAATGCCATCATCCTCCTAATTTCGTCTCCAAACTTGGAACATCATAAGTAAACTGAATAATTCCTCAAATATTTACACCTTCAATTGACTTTAATATGGAGACGTGCATATACATGTGGTGGTAAGTTTAGTGATGAATAGACGGTACATGCCGAATAATTGCACGATATCAACTAGTACAACATCATCATTCGATATCTCGATTTATCTTGGTTCATAAAAGAGCAAGAAAAATGTTGGTTCTTAAAAGAGCAGAAAAGGATTTAGAAGTGCCACAATCTGAGAGATGAAATCTTCATGGGGGCACTGTAGTGGATTTGCTATGATTGGCTTGGAAGGCATGTTGAGCTCTCCTATTGCAGAATCTTGTACTCTCGTAGTCTCACATTGCAAGAGATGTTCTCATGGATCCGGTCGATGTCATGCCCACCTATTGGCATGGTGCATAGTCTGGTGGCAATGAAATTGCCACTCTGTTTGTGCCTCGATCTGGAAGGGTACACCCTTGACAATACTGTTGGTGGCATGGTGCATCTTGAAGCATAGCAACACAATTATCTTCAATAGTTCTCACCTCATCTTGGCTCTCCTACTTGATACAATCAAAATGGAAGCTAGACATTGGACGATGGCGGGTGCGAGGGTTCAGGCTACTTTTCTTCTTGCAGTGACAGTGTGTAGCAATTAGAGGCATCTTGTTGTAATCCCCATGTGTTGTCCTTCTTAGGGCTTCTACAAGCTCTATTTTTATTAATGCATCAAGAATAAAGATTTATACATTTTCTCAAAAAAAACATAAAAGTAGTCTTGGAATTGTAGATGGGTTGTAACCAACGCATGCAGCGCCATGTTGAACATATCTTCCAGCAGAGTTTGCATATACTGGTGCGCATTCAATGTCTCTGTCAGATCAATCCAAACTGAAATGTAAGGCATACAAACATGTTCCGCTGAGATAACATTGGCAAGAGTACATGAATGGATGACGTTGCACAATACATTTTCTTACTCCAAATAATTTGGCAATTTCTATGTTTCTTAAATCATCCAGACTGATCGTTAAGTAATGTTTGTATATCTGAAATAAAAATTCAATGTCGTTCATAAACCATTATGTATGGTCCCTTTCTTGCGGTAATCCATCAGTACATCTATCATTATCATCGGCTAATTAATATGCTTAAAGAAATATTTAATTAGCGACAAAATACTGAGGACATTGGTTGGTACAAAATGTAAAGGCATACGGTTTACATGAATGTCTGCACGCGCACAAGGCATTTAGTGTCGCTCTGCTTTCTCATACTTCATAGAATTTGAAACTTTAGTGACCTAATGAATGGCCATTTCTACATAAGGCGGGGACAAATGTGCTGCATACTTTCAAATGCCCATCTCGGTGATTCATCATGTTATAAACTCGCTCCAAGAATGCCCACTCTTTTAAGACCAGTTAAAACTAACGGTGATGCCTAGTTATCTGAACTTGATGCCAACCTTAGATCGCCAGAAGTGCAAACTTGAGCTGGAGCTCAAGGAAAATTGTGCTCTCTTTAGCCCAAATAACAATGCATATTTTTTAACTGTACTTGACTTTCTTAGATGGTTCCAACGCATTGTAGAGTTAATGTACCTTGGGTCTAAAAGGCTGCATTCGGTATTATTCAATAAAATTGGTGAACTCTGGTCAGGACAAAAGAAAATTGTGAAAATTTATTATACGGATGTCTAAATTCCACATGGTTAATCGCATGCACACAATGTGTAACAAAGTCTTTGTGGGGTGAATCCTAAGCCACCCAATAGCACTACCATTAGCTCCTGGCTTGAAGAACTAGTGAACCTATATGCAGTTGTCGTTCGTACATGAGTGGTGGCAATTTTTCTTAATTTGTAGAGAGGCTATAATTCTTCAACTGATTCGATCCCAACTTTCATTCACTTCATAGTTAAAGTCGGAGTTATACCCAAAGGCATATGCCATTTCCCTCCTACTTTAGTGTGGAAATTTGGAAGTTGAGCTATAGATGACTAGAATATTTATGACTTTAGTTGAATGGATACATACATGGTCATTTTGGGGTAAGTTTCACATTGAATTGGACTGCCAGCGCAAAATAATTGCATGTGATCAAATAGTACATCCTCATTCCATAAAAGAGCAGGTGAAGCAATCAAAATAGATGCAAGCTAAGAGATGAACAGTTCATGGAGGGCTCTCCAGTGCCTTTGGTACGGTAGGCTTGGAAGGCATCAGTATGTGTTATGGTGCAGCAAGTATATTTTGGGCATTTTTTCCCCTATTTTAACTTTGAAATTTCTGATGAAAGTTCTTTTAAGCACTATTGACATATTGTAATGACTGTTGCACCTTTGACCCATGACAAGACCACATAAACTAATTCGAGAAGATATAGGAAACATGCACCAAGGCCAGATCTTTAGTTAAGTGTAGCTTCAGTTCTGCTCATGAATATTCTCGGTCATTGGAGTGCCAGTTTGTACTGAGCTTAACTGTGCAACTTCGGATGGATTGATGGTTTCGTTTTGATGTAATAGGGCAAAGGACTGTCTTCCTCGCTGTGAATTTAAATGTAGTATCGCCTTCCATCTCATCACAATGTGCGAAATAGATGAATATGACTTGAGGGGAGATATTGTTCAAAGTGTAAATTGGAATTAATATAGTTATATTTATCAGGGCGAAGTGAATTTAGCTGCATAATATGCTTTCCTACTCCAAAAGATTTTGAAAGTTATCTTGTTGTAATCATCCAACCAGATTGTTCGGCACTTTTTATATACACGTTCTGTAATAGAAGTTCAATGTTTTCCAGCAAACCAAAATTTGTGGGTTTTCTCTAATGTCTTCATATACCTAAATTTTGTGACAGTTAAGCTTTTAAGAATTTCTTGTTAGTTGATAATAGGCAGAGATCCTTAACAATGAAGCTCTTCCAACATTAAGGTCCAGAAAATTCCGAACCTTATAGACCTCATGACGTGGCAGACTGGTAGTAGTACATAAGGCGATGACAAATGTGAAGCCTAATTTTAGATGCTCATCTTAACGTGGAGATCTCTAGAAGCCAATATCCATCGTCGGTGAGGAGGAGGTCCATGGCCATCAACATCAGGAGTGTAACATATTAATTAACACACTAATATTTCAAATAGTAGGTCAAATGAGAGACATCAACATTTTTTTTAGCCGAGAGAGAGACATCAACATTTTTTTTGAGCCGAGAGAGAGACATCAACATGACTCACAAAAATTGCACTTTCCTTGAAAACGATCTTCGTCACATTTAATTTAGGTACACTCGAACACAGACTATTACCACCAGGCACATAAGAACCCAGTGTGGTGAGGGTGACGAAGATCTCAATCACCGAAGCTGGAACTTATAGTTTGCAAGTCAAAGAAAGAATTTTTCCCAAATTTAACCATAAAACTTGTGTGTATTAGGTTGCAAAATAGGCCAAAAGGAATTCCTTAGCAACGGAAACGAAATTGTCATTTTTTTATGGCTTCCTTTTGGACCAAAAACTCTCGATGAACTTAGCGTTTAACTAAAAATACTGTAATATACAAAGACATTTGCTATCCAACTACTACATTGTGTTGAAATTTGAGAGCTGGCCTAAGGAATCGACTAGAACATTTATGGCTTCAATTGAATGGTATAAACATGCATGTCATGGTGTGGTTAGTTCCACATTAAATTTGATACATGTGCTTAATAATTGCATGGGATCGGTAGGAGATCCTCACTCGATATTTTATCTATACTAGTAAGACGCCCGTGCTACGCTACGGATCAAATAAGATTAGGTGGATTTAAGTTATAGTCAGGAAGCAGTATGTTGTTATAGACAATAACAAATGTATTGAGACATTGACAAAGCGATGTTAGACAATAACAACGTATTGAGACATTGACTGAAGCGATGTTATATTGTTGACATGTACTCCCTCTGTTCCTAAATACAACTCTTTTTAGAAATTTCAATATGGACTATATACGGATGTGCATAGACATATTTTAAAATGTAGATTCACTCATTTTGCTCTGTATGTTGTCTATATTGGAATCTCTTAAAGAACTTATATTTAGGAGCGGAAGTACATATCAAGCATGATCAATCATATGGTTTCCAATCAATAAATCCTTTGATCGAAGCCAAACATTTTCTTCTCCGACTTCGCCTAGCGAGAAGATTTGTTGTTTTCCCTACTCACCTTTCGCATTGCTCACTCTATCCTGTATCAAGAAAAACCAACCCACACGCATGTGGCAACTTGCGATGGCTACTAACTTCATATTTGGGCCCTAGTCCAATGGATTAAACCTGCCACCTACCAATGTCGTGCATATGTCATACTATCATTATATGATGCAGCATGCCGACCATCACCAAAAGGAGAAAATCGGTTATTTGCCACTTTGAACATCTGGCTTCGCAAAAATGCCACCATCAAGACGAGCTCCCCAAAATTGCCACCCAGATCGTGGACACTTTGATTACCATGCCATTATCCCTCTTTTACTAATTTTTATTTTCATTTTCCTTTTAGAAGCAACGAACAGGACTGTAGCGCCCCTGAAGCTAGCTGATTATGTATCGGGTTGGACCTAACAGGAACAGAGCGCTACCCTGCTCGCGCTGCTAGCCTGGTCACCGTCGCTCACCACTCAGGCCGTGCGCCGTCGTCGCTGGCCCCACCCGCCCACTTGCTGGTCCGCCGTCGCCCACTCATGAAGACCAGAATCAGTATGAGCTATTGGGAAGACTACGTTCCTTCTGAATCAAAACGTTCATGCTGCTGAATCTGAAGGAGCTAAGGATACATAGTTGAGTGTTGAAACCTTGTGGTGGATTCTGAACTTGCGAAACAACTCTGGCCTGAGCAACAGAAAATTATTCATGAACATACAGACTTCTTGATCTGTAGTCCTCACTGAAGCCTGCTCCAGGATTTATTTTAGCAACAGAAAATTGTTCATGAACATACGGCCAATTCTAGATCAATAGTCTTAACTGAAGCGGCTCCAGGACTTATTTCTCTGCAGAGACATATACTGAGAGAAATTAGTGTGATCTCTTTGAAACAAACGAACACAAGAATAGACGCAGTGGCCTCATCTTGCTCGTCAGTGACCCCTCTGCGAAGCTGCCTTCTATATTCTGAAATCCGCAGGAAAAATCAAAATCAGAGACATGTTAGAACGAGATTACCTCGCTAAATATGCACCTAATCGACGGCAGCTAAGATGGCACCGATAGAGAAAGGGACCTCATTCCCCTTATTAGCAATTTCAGGTCTAGATCTTCACTTAGCCAAGGTACGTCTCGTCTTCTCTTTCAGTACCATCCTCATTATCTACTCCTTTCTTTCATTATCCTAATGTCTGCTTCTTCTTCTCTTCCATTATCCTCATGTTTTATTTCCTGTCCTTCAAGTTCAGAGTTCAGACATCCTCTTGATAACTGAATCATCTTTTTCTTCTTTTTTCATCCTACAGAATTACTGTTCCTGTTAGTACTTGCAGGTTTCAGAACTTGCACGAATTTATACCACAGTCCGCACTCAGGAAACCTTTAAATTTTTACATGCTGCCATAATAAAGGGATTTTTACTAAATGCACAGCTATGGAAAGATCCATTTTCACTTGGTCAGGTAATATCAGAAGAAAAGTCAGCAGCTTAGGAAAATAAATCAAAAGTGTGTGCATTTGCTGGTATAAATGCTTGAACAAAATATCATATTGATTACAATACAATGTAGGCTAAAATCACCCCGACGGCAACATCCTACAGACCTGAGATTTCGAGACTGGGGCTTCCGTATGCAGCACGATAGGGAAAGACGACACCTACCCTCAGTGCACCGTAGGCATCGGGACGAGCAGGTCGCCACTGGCAGATATCCTCGGTGGCCTACTCATGGAGGAAAAACCCGTGCTAAACTCCATTGCTGGCAGCACAAAAAAGGGACGTCGTTGGAGCTTGGAGGTTGAGAACCAGAGACAGCAAGGGATGAAGGGAATCAACGCCATCAGAGAAAACAAAGTAACTTACAGCCTAGCTCATCTTCCTTCTTCACTGAAGCACGCCGATCTGTGCACCCGCCGGTGAGAGGAAGAGTCGTCGTCCACGAGACGATGGTCATGAGGAGCACTATCGCCAATCCATGGCTTTGTGAGCCGCATATAAGTCCCGAAGCAAAAGACGGAACCAGGGGCGGGTTCGGTGCATCAGCCGGGGGTACCCCGTGCTCCCCTTCCTTGAAGCTGCCACCAGCACCAGCCTACGCCGGAGTGAAGGAGCAGCTCCAACAACTTCGTTCAATACAGTCCGCAGCTGCCGGTCGTCCGTGGTGACCGGATCTGGGAATCCCTCTCCACAAATCCCAACTCCTGTACTGTACACCCCTTCACCGATCAAACCTCTCCGGATGCCTGGATCAGAGAGAGACCAACCTCCCTAGCGCCGCAGCGCCATCAGAGGGAGCACCGCCACGACGGGGAAGGAGCCGGAGGAACCTCATTCCACTACGTCGAAGTCGCCCCGCCTGCCCGCCAACGCCAGAATTATGTCCTAAAACACCATTATCTACAACCGCGGCGCGGCCGTCCGCAGTCTCGCCCACCTCCCAGAGCCCGACGGCGGCCCGCCGGAAAGACCCCTCTCGCGTCGCCTGCCCTTTTTTCACTGTATAGTCGGGAGAGACCGAGAGACTTCCACCCTGCAGTGACGTTGATGTTTAGTTTAGGAGCGTACTCCGTACTCGAAGCTTCCGTTTCTTCCGCGAGAGATAGTCCGTCCGACATGCGGGGGCTCGGGGACAACTCTTCTGGATCTCAGCCTTACGTTTTGAATCGGACGATAGAGATGCCACAAAGGCAGGCACACCATCATCACGAACTCCCTTTTTTATAGGAGTAGAGATATATTGATCCATCAAAGAGCAGATGAAAGATTCAGAAATGCTTCAAGCTGAGAGATGGACAGTTCATGGAGGGCAATCCAATTCCATTGCCGCGGTGGGCTTTGAAGGCATCGGGAGCTCTTCTATTCCAATTTCGAGCTTCCCTACTTTAATATTGTTGTTTTGACTTTTGAATTCTCTGGTAGAAGTTTGACTAAACACTGCCTGTTGCAATACAAAAGGGCATACGTTTAATTGTAAGTAAGGTGGCTGGATGCTTAGGAGTTTGTAACGGAATCCGGATGGACGCATTTGCAAAAAGAAGTATGCCGCAATGTTTGTGACGGACTTGGAGGGCGGTTCAGGTAGAGTGTTTGTGCGCCAAGCTGATCTGGTTTGGCTGGATTGTCGCGTGTGCAGTAGTGCCTATGTGGCCGTTGTGTGTGAGAGGCTGAGTTGTAGCTACGGAGTGAATATGTTTTGGTTCACTGGACCTGCTTCTGTATTCTTTTACAGAAATTAGGTGGCCTTCCTCCTTGAATCTCAAATGTGATAGATGGACACATAACTCTTGAGGGAACATATTGTTTGGAGTGGGAGATTGGAATTTATAATTTTTTTTTTTGCAAAATAAAGGTTATAGCTGCATAACATGTTGTTCTACTTCCAAATAATTTTGAAACTGATCTAAGTTTTCCTGGTCATCCAAACATGTGCTTAGGCGGTACAAAGAACAACAAATTAAAGGTAATAAAAATTACAACTATGTATGTGGACCATGTAGCGACGACTACAAGCACTAGAGTGAGCCGAAAGCGCGCCGCTGTCATCGCCCCTCACTCACCGGAGCCGGACAAACATTGTTGTAGTAGACAGTCGGGAAGTCGTCGTGGTAAGAACCCATAGAACCAGCACACCAGAGTAGCAATCATCGCCGATGAAGAAAGTCGTAGATCAGAAGGATCAAACGTGTAAACACCTAAACGAAGACGAACAGAGACCGGATCCAAATAGATCCACCGAAGACCAGCACCGACCGAATCCCGCAAGATCCGATGGAGACAAACCTCCACACGCCCTCCGACGATGCTAAACGCACTATCGAGACGAGGATAGAACATGGGAGACATTATTCCTACTGAGGGACATCACCGTCGCCACACAGCCCAAACCAAGACGCGAACTCTAACAAGAACGAGAACGGGGTCCCTCCCGCCAGCGGGGGGCTGAGATCCTCCGCACCTCCATGGCTTAGAGGCCATCGGAGATGGGATTGACCGTCGGCGGTGCCGACGGGAGGAGAAGAACTTTTCTTGTGAAAAAGGAAAGAGATAAATTGTGATTTACAGACGGATAATAACCTATGATTAATATTTAGGAGTATGTAGTCCAAAAAACATCCTTATAAATGAATTTGTATGAACAAGGATAGGCACCCGAAAATTTACAAAAAAGGGTATAAATCTGCACGAACACAATGAATACTGGTAGTGGGAGAAAAATATTGTGAGATGTCGACCAAGGTACCAAAAGACGGTCATTAACTCATGGCTTAAACTAGTGAACCCCGCAGTTTAGTACTGCCTCCGTCCGGGATTTTTAGTCCCCTAAGCAGCTTAGAGGGTGCTTGGATACAAGGGACTATTTTTAGTCTGACTAAAAATAGTCTCTTTTAGAGGCTAAAGTTCCAAGCACCCTTGACTAAAGAGAGACTAGGACTAGTTTTGAGGCTAAAATCTTTTAGTCATGGGAAACCTACTAAAATATGTATTAGCTCTCTCTCTCCTCATTTAATTCCTCTCCTTAGTTTTGGATTGGAGGGTTTGAAGGATAATAAATGCTCAATAACTAGATTTTAGTCTCTTTAGTACTTGGATCCAAGCATGGGTGAGACTAGCAAGTTTTAGTCTCACTGCTTTTAGTCATGGGACTAAAACGTATCCAAGCATGCTCTTAGGCGCGTCCGGAATTAAAAGGCCGCATGCAAAGCATCGCATGCTTTCAGTTGGCTTGTACCTGGAGTAATTATTGCAAACACATCGATGCAACAAGGTGAGCGAATACTAGTGTGCCTGCAGCCAATGCAAGCGTTTCGTTTAGTCAGCCGGCCCAGCACATAGCAGACAACGAATTAATGAGGCACAAAGGCAGAGGAGTTTTGCTCACTATGGTTGGTCACTCTTGTGCAGATTACTACGAGCTGACACGTCTTGGTACCAGCGTTTCGGTTTGCTGGCTTTTTAAATCCGGACGGAGGTAGTAGTATATATGCAGTTTCATTTATGATGAGTTGTGGCAATTAGTTGTGCAGATTGTAAAGGGACCCAGACTTTGTCGACTGATTTGAACCCAACTTTTTCTTAGTTTATAGTTGGATTCAATGAAATCCAACGGCATGTGCAATCTACCTCCTACTTTAGTGTAGGGATTTGGAAGGTGAACTGAATAATTGACATATAATTAACATTTACGGTTTGAATGGAACGAATATATACACAGCCATGATGTGGTAAGTTCCACATTGAATTGGACTGCAGGTGCCGAATAGTGGCATGAGATCAACTAGTACATCCACACTCCATATATCAATCTATTTAAGTCCATAAAAAGGGCAGTTGAAACATTCAGAGGTGCTGCAAGAGAGATGAACAGTCATGGAGGGCACTCAGTCCAGTGCCTTCTCTACATTAGGCTTGGAAGGCATTGGTAACTATTGTGTTGCATGAAAATGAACCTTTCTGATGAAAGTTGCTCTAAACACTATGGACTTATTGTAATGGTTGTTGCATCTTTGAACCGAGAGAAGACAGCATAACCTAATCGGGACAGACGTAGGGAACATGCGCCACGGCAGGATCTTAACGTGACAATGAAGTTTTGTGGACATCAGAGACCTTGTGAGGTGGTGGACGGGTAGTGGTACATAAGGTGGTGGCAGTGCAGGCTAATGTTAGATGTGTATCTTAACGTGGTGATCTCTTGAAGCTTCTATCCATCATCTATGAGGAGGGGGTCCAACAAATTAATTAGCACACTGGTATTTCAAATATGACTGACAAGAACATGACTCCCAAAAATTGCACGCCAAGAGTTTCTTTGATTCAAAGCCATCTTTGTCGCATTTAATTTGTTTTCATTTGAACACGAGACCATTACCACCGCCACACATGGACCCACTTGCTGGCGAGGGTGACAAAAATAACAAATATCTAGCGATGGAACATACTGTGTGCAGGGTCAGAGAAAATAATTGTAACAAAACCACAAAACATGTATTAGGTTGCAAAATAGGCTAAAAGGAATTCCATGGCAAGGGGACCAAAATTACGAACTAAAATCGACAAGAGGACAAGTAAAATTTCGAACTTGAAAAGGGAACTAAAATAGGAACTTAAATCGTTTTGATCAATGTAGTGACCATGGTCATGTACAACCAACCGTATATTTCAGTGCAGTTGGGCGTATGTGTTGTGGATACCTACCAATAATCTAGTACACTATAAAGGCATCTTCAATAGACGGTCCATATGTAAAAATAACCAACTTTTGAAGCTTCAGAACAAAAAACGCTGCTCCAACAGATGGTCCATATGTAAAAAAAATCACATCACCACCTCCTAGAGATGTAAAATACAACATTTCGTGATCCAATTTGAAGATTGGAATTTTTTTTTTAAAATGCAAAAAAAGGTTAGCTGCATAACTCTTGAAGGAACATATTGTTTGGAGTCGGAGATTGGAATTTATATTTTCTAATTCTTTTTTTTTGCAAAATAAAGGTTATAGCTGCATAACATGTTGTTCTACTTCCAAATAATTTTGAAACTGATCTAAGTTTTCCTGGTCATCCAAACATGTGCTTAGGCGGTACAAAGAACAACAAATTAAAGGTAATAAAAATTACAACCATGTATGTGGACCACCTAGCAACGACTACAAGCACTAGAGTGAGCCGAAGACGCACCGCTGTCATCGCCCCTCCCTCATCGGAGCCAGGCAAACCTTGTTGTAGTAGACAGTCGGGAAGTCGTCGTGCTAAGACCTCACGGGTCGCCCTGATAGTTGATGAAAATATTCAAATTACCGGATCGATAAATGTTTAGATTTCTGTGATTATTTTTTACGCGTAGTTGTTATATATCAACAACTTATTACACAGAATTCAATTTTTTAGAGCGAGTTGAAGGATTAGGTTTTATTAGCGGAGAAGAAGCAGTAAATTGGGGCTTATCGGGACCGATGTTACGAGCTTCTGGAATACAATGGGATCTTCGTAAAGTAGATCCTTATGAGTCGTGCAACCAATTTAATTGGAAAGTCCAATGTCAAAAAGAAAGGGATTCATTAGCTCGATAGTATGAGTTGGTGAAATGAGGGAATCCATCAAAGCAGACCGGTTGGGAAAAAATTGTGATCGACTTGTTCATTGAAAAGACACAGTTTTTGGGCAATAACAAACTCACAACTTAAAATATTAAATCATGGGACGCTTAAGGCACTTTTGCCCTCCTTACACGTCCAGTATACATACATACTATCGTTCAACGATAGATTAATGAGATAGACACACGTTCAAATCATACAACAACAATAAGACCTTTCAAGTGCTCCTCCACTTATTTAGCCGTATTAATGTTGATGCATATCTAGACCGATCGACACCTACACATTCATGGATAGTGCATCCGATCATCACGAGCAGTTGCTGGGCACAATGAGGCCGCACTTGCCGGGCAGCGCCATAGCACGGTCCGCATCGATGTGGTACATCCTCAGCCATATGCCGGCGATGCCTTTGTAGCGGCAAATGCACGATAGGTTGGCCTTCCCAAGCGCGGCACAACACTCAGCCGACGGACTGTCTATTGGGTTTTCCACTGCAGCCGCAGGCTGGCAAAGCTTGAATTCATCATTTGACATGCCACAGATGCCATGAACACCCTCTATCGCGGTGAGGGACACCACCAGGACAAGCAGCAGTGCTGGAACCAATGCCTGTGACTTAGCCATGGATGCTGGTATTTGTTTTCTAGTGGATTGCTATTGGAGATTTTGGTCTTAGCTAGGTTTTGCCTTCGTGATGTGTGAGAGAATGTTTGTGTAGGGCTCTATTTATAGAGAAAGGAAGCTATGTTCATGAAATGTATTCTACAGCAAGCAAGCAATTAGACACACCAAGTGCTCCTCGCATGTAGAAGCACTATCGTCTGATCATGCAAAAAAATCTGTATGAAGTCGGTGTTGAGCGATAATGACTACCATAAAGCAAATCTACTGGTTTCAACATAGGCGCAAACATCTCCATAATGCAACATCATGACTCAGGAGTATGCCCCAAAGACCAATTCGTCGCAGTGATAGAAAGTGACTCTTCAATTTGCCCGGCTATAAACTTTTTGCACTGAAAATTAAGAAAGAGAAGCTTAAGATAACATTTCGAAGATTGAATTGTTTAACTGACCAAATAGTTTAAGACAGCCACTGAAAACTCAGTGTTGTGTGTTTTGCTGCCAAACTGTAGGAATGGCGTCATTAGCTATCGCAGACCAATTTGCTAAACAAGTGTTTTGCCTTGTATCATGTGTTTACAGTTCAATAAAATCCACCCTTTGTCAAAAATCATGTGTTTACAGTTATTTTGTTTTCGAGAAAGAGGGTCATGTTTTCTATCTATAACAAAAAAATACCAATCTTGGCCTATGGTCGCATATTATATGTTTTAGATTCTGGAAATCTTCAGAAGTCATATATTTGATAGTACTACAGTTCCGCGATATTGGCCTGCTTCTGGTTAATTAAATAGGCAACAACGTTTGCTAACTTGGAGCCTTCCACATTTGACGCATGCACCCACTATAGTTTGATATACTTTCTTCAGAATTCAGACTATAGAAAGATCAGCTTGATCTTGGCCGCTGGTTGGTGCTAGCTTTTGCGGGCTTTAGCTCAGTACTGCTGCTAGGGGAACAGCTAGACACAACGCGTGACCAGTGGCGGCGGCGGTGGAAGACGAGCTCAGCCAGGTCGTGATTAGCATGATAACATTTTGGGGCATGGATATTTGGCCGGGATGTCGACCGGCACTTGAGAATTATTGAAAAGCGCACATTGTTTATGCCAGTAAAGATATTTTGCTGCCGACCATCACTGAGATGTGCTTACTGTATGACATCAATTGATTCACAGTGTATATTTTTAGAGAAATGGGACTTTGAACTAACGAATCCATCAACCGGCCAGGATTACAACCATACCAAACTAACATAGAAAAAGAACAACACGCCAAGATACAGAGGTGCAGGAAAGCAGCTAACAAAGAGCAGCTAACAAAGCCTCGCATGCTTCAAGCAAGAAAGATGCACAAAGAACATGAAGCTGAAGACGTTGAGGCCCTCTTCTACAAATGAAGCACCAGGGACTAGGAACATGCCGGCTCGGGAGGAGAAAGCACGACCGGCACAAACAGGATATGCCATCTCCAAACAACTAAGGACACCAACATGACACAACCATCCAAATTCCATCTACGAAGAAGGCGCCCGTGCCTCCTCGCCTAGCTCAAAAGGCGCCATGTCATCGGAAGATGGAGATGTTCCCCCTAGAACAGGAAAACATTACTAGAAAAAAAAGAAAAAGAAAATCTGAAATTTTGGGGCCGGTATCAAACTTGGTCGACTGGTCTACCGACATGTGGATTTTCGTGAAGAAATAACATCCGTGGTATTCTAGGCAAAAAGGTCAAAACCGAAGCTATAAAAAACACGTTTGAAGTAATAGTAAGATCCGACTTTGTTTTCTTCGCTAAGAATACCATGGGTGTCATTTCTTCGCAAAAATTCATGTGTGAGTAGACCAGTCGACCAGTTTGATACCCCAAAATTTCAAAATTCTTTTATATATCCTAGTATATTTTTCTGATTTTACTATTCACGTGGGTGCACGTGGAACCATGTTCACCTTGGTATTTTTGCTAATTATGTTGGTTAATTGTTTTCGCGATTACAAGGTAGAGCACAACAGCACTCGCGCATCCACACCACCATGCACAGATACCTTTGGAAATTAGATTGTTTCATCCGTAGAACACCTTTCTTGTATTTGTAAGGTGATCTGGCTAATCATGAGATGCATATTTCTATGATGATATGTATCGCTAAATGCCTTGCTCTTCCTATGAAGCTCCAGCTTGTGCCGTTGCTACCTAAGCTTCATCTTGTTTTCTTTAGAACCTCGAAAGGGCAGGGGTGTTCCTGCATTTCATTAAGAATAACTGAGCATTATATAGCTTCAATTTGGTCATAACTCACAAAACATAATTTTCACTACTGGACCTATGCCTTAAAATCCTCTAACTTTAACAACTTCGGCCTGTGGTAAGAGTGGTAGGGAATACCCCGCATAAGGCAACAAGATAAGAGACGTCCCCCGCAAAAATAAACAAGGTAAGAGATGCCTACTGTATATTGCTTTTTTTTTTTGTAAAAGCAACCAGCAACCATATATGTGCAATGCACCTTTCTTGCAATATACTCCCTCTGTCTCAAAATATAAGACTTTTATCATCTTATATTTTGAGACAGAGGGAGTATATTGCAGATAAAATAGAACTAACATAATACATATGTTAGAAAATTATATCTAAAATTTAAATGTACCCATCATTAAATTTGGTGTTTTCCCTCACAAACCATCAACCATCATTAAGCATGGTTAAATCACGAGCCAAAAGCTAGCAATCAGGACGTGATCAGTAGGTGTTGATTCTGAATTAATAATAATATAAGTGTGCAACTAAGAGGTTATCCCATCCAACTACAAGGATTTGATTTAAATCATGAGCGGCTGATGAGAGAATTATGGATGGCTAAGATCTATAGTATCCCATCCAACTAAGCTTACTTTAGCATGAAGTAGATTGTGCTTTCTTATAAAAACAAGTACTAGATCAGTAGATCTTATACTTATTCGAGCATGAGTTTCATCTCCAGTCCAGTAGATCTTATACTTATTCGAGCATGAGCTTCATCTCCAGTCCAGTGTTTGTGTTGAGAAACAAGATGAAGATGATTGACTACAGTTATTCAGTAATTTACATTTTCACAGACAAAAAGGGAACTGAGATATGAAAGAAAATAAACAAATAAACAATGGTGATCCTTCCATTATATACTTTAAAAAAAAGCAGATAAAACATACCTAGCCAAGCCTTCTTCATCAGACATGTCTCATCCTACATAATTTCATATCTGGCATCTCATCCTCACCTACAGCCTACAACTAAGGCCTCCAAGATCCAATAGTATCTTTATCAAGCTGTTTTTTGGTGGACAACAGAAATCCAAAGATCAGATTCAGAGCAAGAGACACAAGTGATCTGCAGATGCATGGAGTGTTTGTAGTCATTACTTACTGCACGTTAGATGCTGACCCAATGTGATCTAGGGCCGGTACATCAGCAAGTACAGTTGATCAACACAGCATTTGTGTAAGATGGTGCCAAACCTATGAGTGGAATCGTGTAGCTTAAGCATATAAGAAACATATAGTAGGTACAGACAGAGCCGATATGCAACTGTAAGAAACATGTATATATAGGTAAACAAGGGAATAATTTGGGCAGGAAACTTGAGAAGCACATTACCTTCTTCAGATTATTAAGCAAGGATTGCTTTTCTTCATCTGATTCACACTATTTCTTTCTCGTCCAGGAAATACTCACACCACTGTTTCAGTTCAGGGTTATGCCTGATCTGTAGCTCCCTCAGAGCGCTATGATGTTGCATGCATCGTGGTAAAGACTTGACTAGTTGGCATCCCGAGATCTCAAGTCTTTGGAGAGAGATGAGATTGCCGAACCACTCCGGCAGTGATGAGATGTTGTCGCAGTGACCCAAGTGCAGCAATCGGAGTGATGTAAGGTGCTGCATGCTCTCCTGCAAGGACTTGAGCTTAGGACAGTAGTTGATTTCCAATTCTTGAGTGCGGTGAGATTGCCAAACCATTTCGGCAGTTCCACCAAATTGTGGCATGCAAACACAAGTAGCGACCGAAGGGAGGCAAGGACTTCAATGCTTCCTGGTAAGCTACTTAACTCATTGCACATGCGGAGCTTTAACTTGCGAAGGGTGGGAAGATGATAGAGCAGCCTCCAACCATTAGGCTTGACATGGCAATCTGATATTTCCAAACAAGTCATCGAATTGGACAGAATTTCTGCATGTCTTTTAACCTCCCATGATGATACTATAATATCATTAACCTCTATGACTCACTCCGCAGCTATAGGCGGGCATGGTTTCACCATCAACTTGTTGCATCCATGTATCAGCAACTTGTGAAGGTTAGGGAACATGACTTCTTCCCTTTTATCATCGCCCTCTATTGATACTCTCGTATACCAGACTTCCAGATTATCCATGTCCTGCATAACAAATTTTGTCAACTTTGTGAATGCATGATTACCACCACAGAAATTCTTATCCAGTTTCTTGATGTTTGGCAATGCACGCAGAGACAACTCTTGCAAATTAGGTAACCGACCAAGTGATGGTAGCTGGGTGCATCCCTGCAAATTATGCAGCTCTATTCTGGAAAGGTTTGCAAGATATGTAGCAGAGCATATCCAACTTGGGAAAGTGATGCCCATGTAACCTTGGAGAATAAACTGTTCCAAGGTGGTTGGGGGTAGGAGCTCCCCAAGCAAAGACTCATCATCCACAAGATGGTCGACGACATTGCCAGTCCAAGAGAGGAACAACATGGAAAGCCTTGATTTACATGCCAGGTTGACTTTCTTAGCTTCTTCCAAACTCACCACATCTTCAAGAAATTTTATCTCAAGCTCTTTAGCATCTACACCCTCAAGCTGCACAATATTGCTGGACACACCACCAGACATGTTATACACAAAAAACTTTGGCAATGACATCAAACCATTGGCCAGTGAGGATCGCTTGATTTGATCTTCGATAGGTGGGAAACAATTCTTCACAACTAAAGATTTAAGGTTTGGCAATTCAAGAATTTTTTGTGGCAATTTTCTTAGGGAAATGCAACATGAGATATTCAATGTGTGAAGCATTTTGAGGTTGGCAAGAGATTCAGGAAGAACAGAAACAGGGCACACTGAGAAGTTTAGGTATTGCAGGTTGAGTAGGTTACATAGGACTCAAAATAACATGTCAAAGTAGTAGCGTAGCTCACTGTGGTGCAAGGGCATGTAATGCATGAAAGCTTCTAAGTTTAAATGTTGCAATTTGTTCAGATTACCAAATGAATCAGGCAATCTAGAAAGATTGGAACAGTGTGATAAATCCAAAAGGCTTAGTTCTTGAAGGTTACCAAAGAAATTTGGTAGTTCTTGCAAACTAGAACAATAAGATAGGTCTAGCTTTTCTAAGGAGACAAGGTTATAGAGGGAATCAGGTAAATCATGAAGCCTAGAACACCTAGATAGGTTCAGCAGCCTTAGCTTCTTAAGATTTCCCAGAAATTTAGGTAGTTCTTCCAGTTTACAACCTAAGAGGTTTAAGTTCTCTAGATTCAAAAGGTCACAGATGGAATTGGGCAATGCAGAAAGGCTGGAACAATCTGCCAGGTTCAATAGCAAGAGACTTGTAAGGTTGAAAAAAAAAACTCCGGCAAGTGCACAAGGTTTCCACAACATGATAAATCCAGATGTGCCAAATCTTTAAGGTTCCCGGTTGACTTCGGCAGCTCTGATATTTTGGTAGAGCCATGTATGCTCAAATAATGTAATTTCAAGAGGCTTGTAATCCACATAGGAAAATCTTTATCACATAATAGTGAAGCATCAAGGTACCTCAAATGAGCTAATTGACGAGTTGGATCCGTCAACTTCCTCACAACACATCCAGTTAAATCCAAGATGCGTAAGTTTTTTGTCAATGAGAATGTATCGCCAGGAAGTTGTTTTCCACCACAATCCCTGAAATGTAGTGACCTAACCTTAACAGACAATGACTTGCAAAGCCTTTTATCATAGCTAACCACAACTAAATGATGACAGTTGTCACTGGGTGAACTACTTTGGCTTATAGCATGCAGATAAAATGCTTCATCACCAGCAACTGATTGTGCCAAGTCATGCACCAAATCATGCATGCTCAGTTCATGTGAATCTTTGGCGTGCTCATGAGTAACCTAAAAAATATATAAGGTGTGTAAGAGCAAGTAATTACTAATTACTCCCTCCGTCCGGGTTTATTAGGCCTAAAGACAACTTCTCTTAGACCAAGACACATAGTAATTTGCTCACATTAATTCTTTCATTCCACTCCCAATGCACTCTCTCACATGCATGCAGCCAATGAAAAATCATGCATGAAGTGTATTAGTTTTCCAGCCATGGCACCAACAACAATGGCTGTCAATGCAACCAATGAAATGGTTGCGTGCATGCACATTTCCAAAGCGGAGCCTTATAAAAGGGGACATGCTTGTGATGCTGAGAGGCCTAATAAACCCGGACGGAGGGAGTAGTAATATTTCAATAAACAAGCTCTTATATCAGGTGAAGGTTGAACCAAATTTGTTTATACTGGATGAAACAAATTAAATAGTACAAACTCCACCACCCATTATTAGAAATAGAAACTCATCTGTAGTGGGGTATGACTTATGAGATATTATAAATGGTTGGAAGTACGTAAAAGCGTGCAAAACTGTCAAGTACACACACGAGCATGGATGCTTTCACACTCACCATGGAAGATACCGAGTTTTGAAGAAGAGATGTTGCCAAGAGCTCTCTTAGATATTCCTCTGCTTGTGCTTTGGGAGACAAGGTTGGTAGGGATGGTTTAACGAAGTCAGGAGCCATCCACTGTTGAATTAGTTTGTCCTTATCTATGGTGGAACCTTTTTGGAAGATGGCACAGTAGGCAAAGCATGGTTTCAAATAAGATGGCATATGTTCATAACTCAACCTCAACGACGGCAAGACATCAATGTGAGATGAACATTGATCCCAAGTGTTACTATCTCTGGCAGCTTTCCAGAAGTCAACATTTTTATTACGAAGCATGGATCCAACAGCATGAGCTGCCAAGGGTAAACCTTTGCACTTCATAGCAATGTCTCTTCCAATAGCTTCTAGCACATCCAGATCTTCTTCATTCGTCCACTGAAAAGCAATTTGTTTGAACACAGTCCAGCAGTCATCATCCGATAAAGGCCTCAATTTATAAGGACTAACTGTAGACAATTCCTGTGCAATTGCTTCAATACGAGTTGTTACAATTATCCTAACCATGCTCCTCTCTTTTCCACAGTTCACCATTAATTTCAGTTTGCGCAACAGTTCAATGTCACTCTCCCACAAGTCATCCAGCACAATTAAGCACTTCTTGCCACTAGAAATTTTCTCTAGCTGATTGTACAGAGACTGCAGATCATCAAAGCCATCAGCAGTCCCTTCAAATTGAGATATAACAGCTTTTACTATTCTTAGCAGATTAAACTTTTGGGAAACATGTACCCATGCCATCCTCTCAAAATCTTGCATTCTGCTATCACTGAAGACCAGTTTTGCCAAAGTGGTCTTACCCATTCCACCAAGACCAAGGACGGGAAGAATGGCCGTTTTACTTTCGGACTGCAATAGAGTCCTTACTATCTCCTCTTTCTCTCTTGATCGACCAACACTTGTAAATTCATCATCAATACATGCTATTGTTTCCCTTTTGGCATATGTATCCTCAATAGTTGAGCTGTTATGGAAGGTGAAACCAAATATATGGCATTTCTCTTCCACCGCCTTCAGTTTCTCCTTTAGCTTTTCTATCTTCTTAACCAAATTAAGTTTTGCAAAAACCTGTTGAAGGTTCAGGTTATCACTGTCAGCACATGCGTGTTGTAAAAATGTTTTACTTAACTTGAGAGAGAACAGATATGATGGCAGGATGGAAAGAATTTAGCTTGATACTGAATTAATTTTCCACAATCAATAATAAGTGACACTGACATGTTCACAGACCCACAGGGTTCTCAACTTCGAAGAAATATATAACTTGAAATAACAGTGTACATAGTAAAGTAGCTAGTAGCAATTGGTACTTTGGTGGTAGTAGCATGGGATTGCAGTTGCATAAATTTGGAATAGCTAGTTAAATATACAGTTAAATAAGGTTTCCTGCCAATTTCTTATTTCTATCAGTTTGCAGTTCATCCTAGAGAGCCACTCATTCTGCAATAATTAAATATGTACTCCTAGATCCGGCACAACCCTTTTTGTGAAGATTTGGTACTACTTCATTGGCATGGTTAAGCTATGAAAAGGGGAAAGGGCGAGAGGGCTCGTGTCTCTGCAGACTGCATGCCGCGTACCTTCCACGACGGCGGCGACGACTATTCGAGAGCGCCGGAGATGTCGCGAGCGACGGCCTTGAGCTGCTGCAGCCACAGAAGCACCGCCTCCTTGTTCCCGGACCGGCCCTCGGCGTCTCTCAAGCCGGCCTCCAGCAGGACAAGGGTGCTCCGCATCTCCTCGAGGTCGGGTTTGCAGTTCCTCCACAGCCTGGCCATCGGGCTGCCTGCGGCCGCCGCAACACTCCGGATGGCCTCCTTAACAACCACCGACGCGACCATTGCCTCCATGACCGACAACCACGACCCAGGGACAAGGCGCACGCTCTCTCTGCGCAGTAACAATGGCGGATGCAGACTTCTCTTTGAACTTTCTGGTGTTGATTTTCTTGGATAAATTGGATCTTTTGCCACACTTTACTTCTCCATTTGATAATTTGCCCCCCGAAAGGCTGCCGGATGGAACCGATGCCACTTGCCATTGAGACAATGATGGGGCAAATCATCAAACCCCATGTAAACTAAGGCAAAAGATCCAACCCCGGACTTTTTTGTGCGTGTGCGCGTGATGCAGTAGAACTAAAACAATAATACAACTGCATGAAAGCCACCGAAAAAGGTTATGATTCTCAACAACAAAACATCACCATTTTTTGCGAATATAAAGAACAAAACATCACAAAAGGTGTAAATAATTTATTCACTTATGTCGCGCAAGTCGCATTATTTATTCTCATCGAGGTCTTCCGAGCGGATGCCGAGATGTGAAAGTATTCCCTCAAAAAATCATTCTCAAGGAAAGCTCAAGAATTGTCATGCTAAAACAAATATATTTGTCATGTTATTATTTTATAAAAAAATCATGTTGTAAAGAAAAGATTATCATGCTAGTAGAAAGATTGCCAGAAATTTGACATTATGCAGCAGAGTAATTGTCACATGTATTCAAGGGCATTTCACATGTTTAAATTGCTCTTTCACAAGTTATGCAACAGAGTAATTGTTTAAATTGGTCATTCGAAAAATTTAAATTTCACATGTATAAATTGCTCTTTCAGAAAGCTTAAATTTAACATTATGCAGCAGAGTAATTGTCAATCGTTTTCAATTGCCAACAACTATGGTAGTCATTATCTTTCACATGTTTAAGTTGGCTTATCATGAGTTTGGCATGATAACATTTCATGGCATGGATATTTGGTTCGGACACCGACCGACATTTCAGGATGGTTAAAAAGTGCACATTGTTTATGCTAGTAAAGATATTGTTGTCGACCATCACTTTGAAAGAAATATGCCCTAGAGGCAATACTAAAGTTATTATTTACTCCTTAATTCATGATAAATGTTTATTATTCATGCTAGAATTGTATTAACCGGAAACTTAGTACATGTGTGAATACATAGACAAACAGAGTGTCACTAGTATGCCTCTACTTGACTAGCTTGTTGAATTAAAGATGGTTAAGTTTCCTAGCCATAGACATGAGTTGGCATTTGATTAACGGGATCACATCATTGGAGAATGATGTGATTGACTTGACTCATTCCGTTAGCTTAGCACTTGATCATTTTAGTTTACTGCTATTGCTTTCTTCATGACTTATACATGTTCCTATGACTATGAGATTATGCAACTCCCGATTACCGGAGGAACACTTTGTGTGCTACCAAACGTCACAACGTAACTGGGTGATTATAAAGGTGCTCTACAGGTGTCTCCAATGGTACTTGTTGAGTTGGCATAGATCAAGATTAGGATTTGTCACTCCGATTGTCGGAGAGCTATCTCTAGGCCCTCTCGGTAATGCACATCACTATAAGCCTTGCAAGCAATGTGACTAATGAGTTAGTTGCGGGATGATGTATTACGGAACGAGTAAAGAGACTTGCCGGTAACGAGATTGAGCTAGGTATTGAGATACCGACGATCGAATCTCGGGCAAGTAACATACCGATGACAAAAGGAACAACGTATGTTGTATGCGGTTCGACCGATAAAGATCTTCGTAGAATATGTAGGAGCCAATATGGGCATCCAAGTTCCGCTATTGGTTATTGATCAGAGAGGTGTCCCGGTCATGTCTACATAGTTCTCGAACCCGTAGGGTCCGCACGCTTAACGTTCGTTGACGATATAGTATTATATGAGTTATGTATGTTGGTGACCGAATGTTGTTCGGAGTCCCGGATATGATCACAAACATGATGAGGAACTCCGAAATGGTCTGGAGATAAAGATTGATATATGGGATAATAGTGTTTGGTCTCCGGAAGGGTTCCGGAATTCACCGGAAGGGGTTCCGGATGTTTCCCGGAATGTTTGGGTACGAGAACACTTTATTTGGGCCAAAGGGGAAAGCCCACAAGGTTTTTGGAAAAGCACAAAAGGAAGTTTTGCAGGGTCCAGGGGCTAGATGCCAGGTCCCTGGCCTCTGGGTCCAGACGCCGGGAACCCTGGCGTCTGGCCCTGGAGTCCGAGAAGGACTCTTGCCTTTCGGGTGAAACCGACTTTGTGGAGGCTTTTACTCCAAGTTTCGACCCCAAGGCTAAACATATAAATATGGGGGCAGGGCTAGCACCAAAGACACATCAAGAAACACCAAGCCGTGTGCCGGCAACCCCGTCCCCTCTAGTTTATCCTCCGTCATAGTTTCCATAGTGCTTAAGCAAAGCCCTGCGGAGATTGTTCTTCACCAACACCGTCACCACGCCATCATGCTGCCGGAACTCATCTACTACTTCGCCCATCTTGCTGGATCAAGAAGGCGAGTACGTCATCGAGCTGAACGTGTGTTGAACGTGGAGGTGCCGTACGTTCGGTACTTGATCGGGGCAGATGCTACGTCTTGAGCTTGCGTTGGTTTTCTTTGAAGAGGAAAGGGTGATGCAGCAATAGTAGCGTAAGTATTTCCCTCAGTTTTTGAGAACCAAGGTATCAATCCAGTAGGAGGCTTCTCAAAAGTCCCACGCACCTACACAAACAAACAAAGAACTAACAACCAATGCAATAAAGGGGTTGTCAATCCCTTCACGGCCACTTGCGAAAGTGAGATCTAATAGAAATAGTATGATAAGATAAATATATTTTTGATATTTTATAATATAGATGCAAAAAGTAAAGATGCCAATAAAAGTAAATTGGAAGCAAATATGATAAGAGATAGACTAGGGGGCCATAGGTTTCACTAGAGGCTTCTCTCAAGATAGCATAAGTATTACCGTGGGTGAACAAATTACTGTCGAGCAATTGATAGAAAAGCGAATACTTATGAGATTATCTAGGCATGATCATGTATATAGGCATCACGTCCGCAACAAGTAGACCGACTCCTGCCTGCATCTACTACTATTACTCCACACATCGACCGACTCCTGCCTGCATCTAGAGTATTAAGTTCATAAGAACAGAGTAACGCATTAAGCAAGATGACATGATGTAGATGGAGAAACTCATGCAATATGATATAAAACCCATCTTTTTATCCTCGATGGCAACAATACAATACGTGCCTTGCAACCCTTTCTGTCACCGGGTAAGGACACTGCAAGATTGAACCCAAAGCTAAGCACTTCTCCCATGGCAAGAAAGATCAACCTAGTAGGCCAAACCAAACTGATAATTCAAAGAGACTTGCAAAGATAACTCAATCATACATAAAAGAATTCAGAGGAGATTCAAATATTTCTCATAGATAAACTTGATCATAAACCCACAATTCATCGGATCTCGACAAACACACCTCAAAAAGAGTTTACATCGAATAGATCTCCACAAGAGAGGGGTGGAACATTGTATTGAGATCCAAAAAGAGAGAAGAAGCCATCTATCTAATAACTATGGACCCGAAGGTCTGTGGTAAACTACTCACAACTCATCGGAGGGGTTATGGTGTTGATGTAGAAGCCCTTCGTGGTCGATTCCCCCTCCGGCAGAGCGACGGCGAAGGCTCCAAGATGGAATCTCGCAGATACAGAAGCTTACGGTGGTGGAAATTGTGTTTCGTTGGCTCCCTGGATGTTTTCGGGGTACGTAGGCTTATATAGGAGGAAAAAGTATGTCGGTGGCCGCCCGAGGGGCCCACAAGACAGGGGGGTGCGCCCTATAGGGGGGGCGCGCCCTACCCTCTCGTGGCCGCCTCGACTGCTTCTTGACTTGCACTCCAAGTCCTCTGGATCACGTTTGTTCCAAAAATCACGCTCCCGAAGGTTTCATTCTGTTTGGACTGCGTTTGATATTCCTTTTCTTCGAAATACTGAAATAGGTAAAAAAACAGCAATACGGGCTGGGCCTCCAGTTAGTAGGTTAGTCCCAAAAATGATATAAATGTGTAAAATAAAGATCATAAACATTCAAAAGGGGTAATATAATAGCATGGAACAATCAAAAATTATAGATACGTTGGAGATGTATCAGCAGATCGTGAAGGTGTACAACTACATCAACCACGGTTATAAACGCTTCCGCTTAGCGATCTTCAAGGGTATGAAGATACATTCCCCCTCTCGTTGCTATGCATCACATAGATAGATCTTGCATGATCGTAGGATTTTTTTTGAAATTACTACGTTCCCCAACAGTGGTATCAGAGCCAGGTTTATGCGTAGATGTTATATGCACGAGTAGAACACAAGTGAGTTGTGGGCGATACAAGTCATACTGCTTACCAGCATGTCATACTTTGATTCAGTGGTATTGTTGGATGAAGCGGCCCGGACCGACATTACGCGTACGCTTACGCGAGACTGGTTCTACCGATGTACTTTGCACATAGGTGGCTGGCGGGTGTCAGTTTCTCCAACTTTAGTTGAATCGAGTGTGACTACGCCCGGTCCTTGTTGAAGGTTAAAACAACACTAACTTGACGAAATATCGTTGTGGTTTTGATGCATAGGTAAGAACGATTCTTGCTCAGCCCGTAGCAGCCACACAAAACTTGCAACTACAAAGTAGAGGATGTCTAACTTGTTTTTACAGGACATGTTGTGATGTGATATGGTCAAGACATGATGCTAAATTTTATTGTATGAGATGATCATGTTTTGTAACAGAGTTATCGGCAGCTGGTAGGAGCCATATGGTTGTCATTTTATTATATGCAATGCAATCGCCCTGTAATTGCTTTACTTTATCACTAAGCGGTAGCGATAGTTGTAGAAGCAATAGTTGGCGAGACGACAACGGTGCTACGATGGAGATCAAGGTGTCGCGTCGGTGACGATGGTGATCATGACGGTGCTTTGGAGATGGAGATCAAAGGCACAAGATGATGATGTCCATATCATATCATTTATATTGATTACATGTGATGTTTATCCTTTATGCATCTTATTTTGCTTTGATTGACGGTAGCATTATAAGATGATCTCTCACTAAATTTCAAGATATAAGTGTTCTCCCTGAGTATGCACCGTTTCCAAAGTTCGTCGTGCCGAGACACCATGTGATGATCGGGTGTGATAAGCTCAACGTTCACCTAAAACGGGTGCAAGCCAGTTTTGCACACGCAGAAATACTCGGGTTAAACTTGACAAGCCTAGCATATGCATATATGGCCTCGGAACACTGTGACCGAAAGGTCGAGCGTAAATCATATAGTAGATATGATCAACATAGTGATGTTCACCATTGAAAACTACTCCATCTCACATGATGATCGGACATGGTTTAGTTGATTTGGATCACGTGATCACTTAGATGATTAGAGGGATGTCTATCTAAGTGGGAGTTCTTAAGTAATATGATTAATTGAACTTTAATTTATCATGAACTTAGTACTGATAGTATTTTGCAAATAATGTTGTAGATCAATAGCTCGCGTTGTTGCTTCCCTATGTTTTATATATGTTCCTAGAGAAAACTAAGTTGAAAGATGATAGTAGCAATGATGCGGACTGGGTCCGTGATCTGAGGTTTATCCTCATTGTTGCATAGAAGAATTATGTCCCTGATGCACCGCTAGGTGACAGACCTATTGTAGGAGCAGATGCAGACGTTATGAATGTTTGGCTATCTCAATATGATGACTACTTGATAGTTTAGTGCACCATGCTTAACGACTTAGAATCGGGACTTCAAAGACGTTTTGAACGTCATGGACCATATGAGATGTTCCAGGAGTTGAATTTAATATTTCAAGAAAATACCCGAGTTGAGAGATATGAAGTCTCCAACAAGTTCTATAGCTAAAAGATGGAGGAGAATAGCTCAAGCAGTGAGCATGTGCTCAGATTGTCTGGGTACTACAATCTCTTGAATCAAGTGGGAGTTAATCTTCCAGATAAAATAGTGATTGACAAAGTTCTCTGGTCACCATCACCAAGTTAGTAGAACTTCGTGATGAACTATAGTATGCAAGGGATGACGAAAACGATTCCTGAGCTTTTCATGATGATGAAACCGATGAAGGTAGAAATCAAGAAAGAACATCAAGTGTTGATGATTAACAAGACCACTAGTTTCAAGAAAAGGGCAAAGGGAAAGAAAGGGAACTTCATGTGGAATGGCAAGCAAGTTGTCACTTCCGTGAAGAAGCCCAAAGCTAGACTAAAGCCTAAAACTGAGTGCTTCTACTGCAAAGGAAATGGTCACTGGAAGCGGAAATGCCCTGAGTATTTGGTGGATAAGAAGGATGGCAAAGTGAACAAGGGTATATTTGATATACAGGTTATTGATGTGTACCTTACTAGTGTTTATAGTAGCCCCTAGGTATTTGATACTTATTCGGTTTCTAAAAATTAGTAACTCGAAACAGGAGTTACACAATAAACAGAGACTAGTTGAGGGTGAAGTGACGATGTGTGTTGGAAGTGGTTCCAAGATTGATATGATAATCATCGCACACTCCCTATACTTTCGGGATTAGTATTAAACCTAAATAAAAGTTATTTTGCGTTTGCGTTGAGCATGAATATGATTTGATCATGTTTATTGCAATATGGTTATTCATTTAAAGTAAGGGAATAATTGTTGTTCTGTTTGCATGAATAAAACCTTCGATGGTCATACACCCAATGAAAATAGTTTGTTGGATCTCGATCATAGTGATACACATATTCATAATATTGATGCCAAAAGATGCAAAGTTGATACTGATAGTGCAACTTATTTGTGGCACTGCCGTTTGGGTCATATCGGTGTAAAGCGCATGAAGAAACTCCATAAAGATGGATTTTTGGAATCACTTGATTATGAATCATTTGATGCTTGCGAACCTTGCCTTTTGGGCAAGATGACTAAAACTCTGTTCTCCGAAACAATGGAACGAGCTACTAACTTGTTGGAAATAATACATACCGATGTATGCGGTCCAATGAGTGTTGATGCTCGTGGCGGGTATCGTTATTTTATGACCTTCACAGATGATTTGAGCATATATGAGTATATCTACTTAATGAAGCACAAGTCTGAAACATTTGAAAAGTTTAAATAATTTCGGAGTGAAGTGGAAAATCATCATAACAAGAAAATAAAGTTTCTACGATCTGATCGTGGAGGAGAATATTTGAGTTACGAGTTTGGTCTACATTTGAAACAATGCGGAATAGTTTCGCAACTCACGCCACCCGGAACACCACAGCGTAATGGTGTGTCCGAACGTCGTAACCGCACTTTATTGGATATGGTGCGATCTATGATGTATCTTACCGATTTACCACTATCGTTTTGGGGTTATGCATTAGAGACAGTTGCATTCACTTTAAATAGGGCACCATCAAAATATGTTGAGACGATGCCTTATGAACTGTGGTTTGGCAGGAAACCAAAGTTGTCATTTCTTAAAGTTTGGGGCTGCGATGCTTATGTGAAAAAATTTCAACCTGATAATCTCGAACCCAAATCGGAGAAGTGCGTCGTCATAGAATACCCAAAGGAAACTGTTGGGTACACCTTCTATCACAGATCCGAAGGCAAAATATTCGTTGCTAAGATGGATCCTTTCTAGAGAAGGAGTTTCTCTCGAAAGAAGTGAGTGGGAGGAAAGTAGAGCTTGATAAGGTAATTGTACCTTCTCCTGAATAGGAAAGTAGATCATCACAGAAATCAGTTCCAGTGATTCCTACACCAATTAGTGAGGAAGCTAATGATGATGATCATGAAACTTCAGATTAAGTTACTACAGAACCTCATAGGTCTTCCAAAGTACACTCCGCACTAGAGTGGTATGGTAATCCTGTTCTAGAAGTCATGTTACTAGATCATGATGAACCTACAAACTATGAGGAAGCGATGATGAGCCCAGATTCCGCAAAATGGCTTGAGGCCATGAAATCCGAGATGGGATCCATGTATGAGAACAAAGTGTGGACTTTGGTGGACTTGCCCGATGATCGGCAAGCCATAGAAAATAAATGGATCTTCAAGAGGAAGACAGACGCTGATAGTAGTGTTACTATCTACAAAGCTTGACTTGTCGCAAAAAGTCTTTCGACAAGTTCAAGGTGTTGAATACAATGAGATTTTCTCACTCGTATCGATGCTTAAGTCTGTCCGAATCATGTTAGCAATTGCCACATTTATGAATTCTGGCAAATGGATGTCAAAACTGCATTCCTTAATGGATTTATTAAAGAAGAGTTGTATATGATGCAACCAGAAGGTTTTGTCAATCCTAAAGGTGCTAACAAAGTGTGCAAGCTCCAGTGATCCATCTATGGACTGGTGCAAGCATCTCGAAGTTGGAATATATGCTTTGATGAGTTGATCAAAGCATATAGTTTTATACAGACTTGCGGTGAAGCCTGTATTTACAAGAAAGTGAGTGGGAGCATTACAGCCTTTCTGATAAGTATGTGTGAAAGACATATTGTTGATCGGAAATGATGTAGAATTTTCTGCAAAGCATAAAGGAGTGTTTGAAAGGAGTTTTCAAAGAAAGACCTTGGTGGAGCTGCTTACATATTGAGCATCAAGATCTATAGAGATAGATCAAGACGCTTGATAAGTTTTTTCAATGAGTACATACCTTGATAAAGTTTTGAAGAAGTTCAAAATGGATCAAGCAAAGAAAGGGTTCCTGCCTGTGTTACAAGGTGCAAAGTTGAGTAAGACTCAAAGCCCGACCATGACAGAAGATAGAAAGAGAGTGAAAGTCATTCCCTTTGCCACAGTCATAGGATCTATAAAGTATGTTGTGTTGTGTACCAGACTTATTGTGTACCCTGCCCTGAGTTTGGCAAGGGAGCACAATTTTGATCTAGGAGTAGATCACTGGGCAGCGGTCAAGATTATCCTTAGTGAGGACTAAGGAAATGTTTCTCGGTGATGGGGGTGATAAAGAGTTAGTCGTAAAGAGTTACGTTGATGCAAGCTTTTACACCGATCCAGATGACTCTAAGTCTCAATCTGGATACATATTGAAAGTGGGAGCAATTAGCTAGAGTAGCTCCGTGCAGAGCATTGTAGACATAGAATATTTGCAAAATATATACGGCTCTGAATGTGACAGAACCGTTGAGTAAACATCTCTCACGAGCAAAACATGATCACACTCTTTGGGTGTTAATCACATAGCGATGTGAACTAGATTATTGACTCTAGTAAACCCTTTGGGTGTTGATCACATGACGATGTAAACTATGGGTATTAATCACATAAAGATGAGAATATTGGTGTTAAATCACATGGTGATGTGAACTAGATTATTGACTCTAGTGCAAGTGGGAGACTAAAAGAAATATGCCCTAGAGGCAATAATAAAGTTATTATTTATTTCCTTTATTCATGATAAATGTTTATTATTAATGCTAGAATTGTATTAACCAGAAACTTAGTACATGTGTGAATACATAGACAAACAGAGTGTCACTAGTATGCCTCTACTTGACTAGCTCGTTGAATCAAATATGGTTAAGTTTCCTAGCCATAGACATGAGTTGTCATTTGATTAAAGGGATCACATCATTGGAGAATGATGTGATTGACTTGAACCATTCCATTAGCTTAGCACTTGATCATTTTAGTTTACTGCTATTGCTTTCTTCATGACTTATACATGTTCCTATGACTATGACATTATGCAACTCCCGATTACCGGAGGAACACTTTGTGTGCTACCAAACGTCACAACGTAACTGGGTGATTATAGAGGTGCTCTACAGGTGTCTCCAATGGTACTTGTTGAGTTGGCATAGATCGAGATTAGGATTTGTCACTCCGATTGTCGGAGAGGTATCTCTGGGCCCTCTCGGTAATGCACATCACTATAAGCCTTGCAAGCAATGTGACTAATGAGTTAGTTGTGGGATGATGTATTACGGAACGAGTAAAGAGACTTGCCGGTAAAAAGATTGAGCTAGGTATTGAGATACCGATGATCGAATCTCGGGCAAGTAACATACCGATGACAAAAGGAACAACATATGTTGTTATGCGGTTCGACTGATAAAGATCTTCGTAGAATATGTAGGAGCCAATATGGGCATCCAGGTTCCGCTATTGGTTATTGACCAGAGAGGTGTCCCGGTCATGTCTACAAAGTTCTCGAACCCGTAGGGTCCGCACGCTTAACGTTCGTTGACGATATAGTATTATAGGAGTTATGTATGTTGGTGACCGAATGTTGTTCGGAGTCCTGGATACGATCACGGACATGACGAGGAACTCCGAAATGGTCCGGAGATAAAGATTGATATATGGGATAATAGTGTTTGGTCTCCGGAAGGGGTTCCGGATGTTTCCCGAAATGTTTGGGTACGAGAACACTTTATTTGGGCCAAAGGGGAAAGCCCACAAGGTTTTTGGAAAGCGTAAAAGGAAGTTTTGCGGAGTCTAGGGGCCAGACGCCAGGGTCCCTGGCGTCTGGGTCCAGATGTTGGGAACCCTGGCGTCTCGCCCTGGAGTCCGAGAAGGACTCTTGCCTTTCGGGTGAAACCGACTTTGTGGAGGCTTTTACTCCAAGTTTCGACCCCAAGGCTCAACATATAAATAGAGGGGTAGAGCTAGCACCAAAGACACATCAAGAAGCACCAAGCCGTGTGCCGGCAACCCCGTCCCCTCCAGTTTATCCTCCGTCATAGTTTCTGTAGTGCTTAAGCAAAGCCCCGCGGAGATTGTTCTTCACCAACACCGTCACCACGCCGTCGTGCTGCCGGAACTCATCTACTAGTTCGCCCGTCTGCTACCTCTTGAGCACTGCGTTGGTTTTCCCTTGAAGAGGAAAGGGCGATGCAGCAAAGTAGCATAAGTATTTCCCTCAGTTTTTGAGAACCAAGGTATCAATCCAGTAGGAGGCTCCTCAAAAGTCCCACGCACCTACACAAACAAACAAGAACCTCGCAACCAACGCGAGAAAGGGGTTGTCAATCCCTTCACGGAAACCTCCGAAAGTGAGATCTGACAGAGATAATAAGATAAGATAAATATTTTTGGTATTATTATGATATAGATTGGAAAGTAAAAGATGCAAATAAAAGTAGATGGGAAACTTATATGATAAAAGATAGACCCGGGGGCCATAGGTTTCACTAGTGGCTTCTCTCAAGATAGCATAAGTATTACGGTGGGTGAACAAATTACTGTCGAGCAATTAATAGAAAAGTGCATAGTTATGAGATTATCTAGGCATGATAATGTATATAGGCATCACGTCTGCAGCAAGTAGATCGAAATGATTCTGCATCTACTACTATTACTCCACACATTGACCGACTCCTGCCTGCATCTAGAGTATTAAGTTCATAAGAACAGAGTAACGCATTAAGAAAGATGACATGATGTAGAGGGATAAACTCATGCAATATGATATAAACCCCATCTTTTTATCCTCGATGGCAACAATACAATAAGTGCCTTGCTGCCCCTGCTGTCACTGGGAAATGACACCGCAAGATTGAACCCAAAGCTAAGCACTTCTCCCATTGCAAGAAAGATCAATCTAGTAGGCCAAACCAAACTGATAATTCAAAGAGACTTGCAAAGATAACCAATCACACATAAAAGAATTCAGAGAAGATTCAATTATTTCTCATAGATAAACTTGATCATAAACCCACAATTCATCGGATCTCGACAAACACACCGCAAAAAGAGTTACATCGAATAGATCTCCAAGAAGATCGAGGAGAACTTGGTATTGAGATTCAGAGAGAGATAAGAAGCCATCTAGCTAATAACTATGGACCCGAAGGTCTGTAGTAAACTACTCACAACTCATTAGAGAGGCCTTGGAGATGATGTAGAAGCCCTCCGTGGTCCATTCCCCCTCCCGCGGAGCACCGGCGAAGGCTCCAAGATGGGATCTCACGTATACAGAAGGTTGCGGCGGTGGAAATAGTTTTTCGTGGTGCTCCTATACGTTTTCCGGGTACGGGAGTATATATAGGCGAAGGAGGTACGTCGGTGGAGCCATGAGGGGCCCACGAGGGTGGGGGAGGGGCCGCCGGGCACCCTCGTGGCCGCCTCGTTTGCTGCGTGACGTCCACTCCAAGTTTCCTGGATTGCGTTTGTTCCGAAAAGATCGCTCCCAAAGGTTTCATTCTGTTTGGACTCCGTTTGATATTCCTTTTCTTCGAAACACTAAAATAGGCAAAAAAAAACAGCAATTCGGGTTGGGCCTCCGGTTAGTAGGTTAGTCCCAAAAATGATATAAAAGTGTAAAGTAAAGCCCATAAACATCCAAAACGGGTAATATAATAGCATGGAACAACCAAATATTATAGATACGTTGGAGACGTATCAAGCATCCCAAAGCTTAATTCCTGCTCGTCCTCGAGTAGGTAAATGATAAAAACAGAATTTTTGATGTGGAATGCTACCTAGCATAATTCTCAAGGTAATTTTCTTTATTGTGGCATGAATGTTCAGATCCAAATGATTCAAGACAAAAGTTCATATTGACATAAGAAATAGTAATACTTCAAGCATACTAACAAAGCAATCATGTCTTCTCAAAATATCATGGCATTAGAAGGTTCATCCCTACAAAATCATATAGTTAGGCTATGTTTCATTTTCATCACACAAAATACTCCCATCAAGAACAACCCCGGTTTCGGCCAAGCAATTGGTTCATACTTTTTATCGCGCTTCAGCTTTTTTCAACTCCCACGCAATACATGAGCGTGAGCCATGGATATAGCACTTAAGGATGGAATAGAATATGATGACGGAGGTTGTGTGGAGAAGACAAAAAAGAGAAAGTCTCACATTGACGAGGCTAATCGACGGGCTATGGAGATGCCCATCAATTGATGTCAACATGAGGAGTAGGGATTGCCATGCAACGGATGCACTCGAGCTATAAATGTATGAAAGCTCAACAAAAGAAACTAAGTGGGTGTGCATCCAACTTGCTTGCTCACGAAGACCTAGGGCATTTTGAGGAAGCCCATCGTTGGAATATACAAGCCAAGTTCTATAATGAAAAATTCCCACTAGTATATGAAAGTGACAACATATGAGACTCTCTATATGAAGAACATGGTGCTACTTTGAAGCACAAGTGTGGAAAAAGATAGTAACATTGTCCCCCTTTTTATTTTCCTTTTTTTGGGCGTTTCTTTTTCTTTTTTTCTTTTTTATTTGGCCTTTCTTTTTTTTCTTTGGCCTTTCTTTTTCTTCTTTGGCCTTTATTTTTTCCTTTCTTTTTTTATAAGGGACAATGCTCTAATAATGATGATCATCACACTTCTATTTATTTACAACTGATGAATTACAACTCAAAACTAGAACAAGATATCACTCTATATGAATGCCTCCGGCGGTGTACTGGGATGGGCAATGAATCAAGAGTGACATGTATGAAAATTATGAAGGTGGCTTTGCCACAAATATGATGTCAACTACATGATCATGCAAGGCAATATAACAATGATGATGCGTGTCATGATAAACGTAATGGTGGAAAGTTGCATGGTAATATATCTCGGAATGGCTATGGAAATGCCATAATAGGTAGGTATGGTGGCTGTTTTGAGGAAGATAGAAGGAGGTTTATGTGTGATAGAGTGTATCGTATCACGGGGTTTGGATGCACCGGTGAAGTTTGCACCAACTCTCAAGGTGAGAAAGGGCAATGCATGATACCGAAGAGGCTAGCAATGATGGAAGGGTAAGAGTGCGTATAATCCATGGACTCACATTAGTCATAAAGAACTCATATACTTATTGCAAACGTTTTATTAGCCCTCGAAGCAAATTACTACTACGCATGCTCCTAGGGGAAGGGTTGGTAGGAGTTAATCATCGCGCGATCCCGACGTCCACGCATAAGGAAGGCAATCAAAAGAGCATCCCATGCAACAAATTTGTTACACAGCTTTTACCATACGTGCATGCTACATGACTTGCCAACTTCAACACAAGTATTCTTTAAATTCACAATTACCCAACTAGCATGACTATAATATCACCAGCTCTATATCTCAAAAGAATTATCAAGCATCAAATTGATCATAGCATCCAGTTCACTTCCTATGATAGTTTTTATTATACCCAACTTGGATGCCCATCATTCTAGGACCAATTTTATAACCAGAGCAAATACCATGCTATTCTAAAAGACTCTCAAAATAATATAAGTGAAGCATGAGAGATCAACAATTTCTACAAAATAAAGCCACCGCCATGCTCTAAAAGATATAAGTGAAGCACTGGAGCAAAACTATCTAGCTCAAAAGATATAAGTGAAGCACATAGAGTATTCTAATAAATTCCAAATCAAGTGTGTCTCTCCCAAAAAATGTGTACAATAAAGATGATTGTGATAAACTAAAAAGCAAAGACTAATATCATATAAGACGCTCCAAGCAAAACACATATCATGTGGCGAATAAAAATATAGCTCCAAGTAAAGTTACCGATAGACGAAGACGAAAGAGGGGATGCCTTCCGGGGCATCCCCAAGCTTAGGATTTTGGTTGTGCTTGAATATCTTGGGGTGCCATGGTCATCCCCAAGCTTGGGCTCTTGCCACTCCTTATTCCATAGTCCATCAAATCTTTACCCAAAACTTGAAAACTTCCCAACACAAAACTCAACAGGAAATCTCATAAGCTCCGTTAGTGCAAGAAAGAAAAACCACCACATAAGGTACTGTAATGAACTCATTCTTTATTTATATTGGTGTTAAACCTACTGTATTCCAACTTCTCTATGGTTCATACCCCTCGATACTAGCCATAGATGCATCAAAATAAGCAAACAACACACAAAAAATAGAATCTGTCAAAAATAGAACAGTCTGTAGAAATATGTAACTTTCGAATACTTCTGAAACTCTAAAGCTCCTACCAAAATATAAAGTCCTGGGAAATTTCTCTATTGATCTACTGCAAAAAGAATCAACGCAAAATCATGTTTCTGTGATTTACTAAAATTATTTTTGTGCGCGCAAAAGTTTCTGTTTTTCAGCAGAATCAAAATAACTATTACCGTAGGTTATCCTATAGGTTCTATTTGGCACAAACACTAATTAAAACATAAGCCCACATCTAAAAATAATCTAGATTAATTATTTATTACTAAACAGAAGCAAAAATCCAGAAACAAAAATAAAATTGGGTTGCCTCCCAACTAGCGCTATCGTTTAACACCCCTAGCTAGGCATAAAAGCGAGAATAGATCTAAGTATTGTTATCTTTGGTTTTTAATTTTTTAGCGGAGTCATGCTCGAATCCAGGAGGTTCTTTACGTTTCCCTTCATACTCAGAAATTTTTAGATCTAAAGAATCCAACCGCTTATTACAAAGGGTAATCTACATATTCATGCGTTGAAGGTTTCCGCAACGCTCTTAAGAGGTTCTAGGGACTTCTGCAAAAAAAATTGTTACTTCACAATTTTTTTCAAAGACTTGTGTCTCCTCCGGGGTATGATGTGATCCCCCTTTTTGAGGTAGTGTTCCCACTATTCCCTCTATTACTTCATGCACAATACTGGGATCAATCTCGATAAAATTTCCTTTAGCAATGCAATCCAAGAGTTGTCTATGGGACATATTTAGCCCAACATAAAAACTGCGAAGAACAATTCTAAAATTCACCTCTAAAGTGCAGTTACGATAAGATTCCATCATCCTATACCAAGCATTTTTAAAGTTTTCTCCTTGCCTTTGCTTGAAGTGAAGAACTTCAAACTCAGAAGACAAAGGAATGGATAAAGAACTAGTCATAACGACGAGCACACAAAAGACAAGCGAAAAAGAGAGGCGAAAGGGAAAGAGAGGGCGAATAAAACGGCAAGGGTGAAGTGGGGGAGAGGAAAACGAGAGGCAAATGGCAAATAATGTAATGCAAGGGAGATGAGTTTGTGATGGCTACATGGTATGTCTTGACTTGAGCGAAGACCTCCCCGGCAACGGCGCCAGAAATTCTTCTTGCTACCTCTTGAGCACTGCGTTGGTTTTCCCTTGAAGAGGAAAGGGTGATGCAGCAAAGTAGCATAAGTATTTCCCTCAGTTTTTGAGAACCAAGGTATCAATCCAGTAGGAGGCTCCTCAAAAGTCCCACGCACCTACACAAACAAACAAGAACCTCGCAACCAACGCGATAAAGGGGTTGTCAATCCCTTCACGGAAACTTGTGAAAGTGAGATCTGATAGAGATAATAAGATAAGATAAATATTTTTGGTATTTTTATGATATAGATTGGAAAGTAAAAGATGCAAATAAAAGTAGATGGGAAACTTATATGATAAAAGATAGACCCGGGGGCCATAGGTTTCACTAGTGGCTTCTCTCAAGATAGCATAAGTATTACGGTGGGTGAACAAATTACTGTCGAGCAATTGATAGAAAAGTGCATAGTTATGAGATTATCTAGGCATGATAATGTATATAGGCATCACGTCCGCAACAAGTAGATTGAAATGATTCTGCATCTACTACTATTACTCCACACATCGACCGACTCTTGCCTGCATCTAGAGTATTAAGTTCATAAGAACAGAGTAACACATTAAGAAATATGACATGATGTAGAGGGATAAACTCATGCAATATGATATAAACCCCATCTTTTTATCCTCGATGGCAACAATACAATACGTGCCTTGCTGCCCCTGCTATCATTGGGAAAGGACACTGCAAGATTGAACCCAAAGCTAAGCACTTCTCCCATTGCAAGAAAGATCAATCTAGTAGGCCAAACCAAACTGATAATTCAAAGAGACTTGCAAAGATAACCAATCACACGTAAAAGAATTCATATAAGATTCAATTATTTCTCATAGATAAACTTGATCATAAATCCACAATTCATCGGATCTCGACAAACACATCGTAAAAAGAGTTACATCGAATAGATCTCCAAGAAGATCGAGGAGAACTTGGTATTGAGATTCAGAGAGAGAGAGAGAGAGAAGAAGCCATCTAGTTAATAACTATGTGTTGGAGATATGCCCTAGAGGCAATCATGTATGATGATATTTCCTATGTGTTTATGAATAAAGATAGTCCTTGGACATTATCAATGATGTGTATCAGCAAGTACGTGACTTGTTTGTGGGACTATGCATTGTATGATGACTATCCTAAAAGGTCCCTAGTCGAAAGGGCTGTGTGGACACGCAGCCGACTAGTCTAGCATATGACACGGTCGATGGCTTGGTCTCACTAGCCATGGAGCATTGGATGCTAACCGGATAATATGGACTTGGAAAGGTCTGGTCTGATTCGACATAGTCGGATCCGAGTCGAGATAAGGTCCGAGTCGGACAGACCCAACTATGAGACGCAACGATATGTCATCTATGAGTCTCTAGTACAACATACGTTCTATGTCCTAAGACCTGAGCTGACGCATGTACTCGGGATGGTGACAGACTTGCTTTGGGCTGACCAAACGCTACTCCGTGACTGGGTAGTTACAAAGGTAGGTTTTGGGTTTGTCCAGTCCCATGCTGCGAGACATGGTTGAGCAAGATGGGATTTGCCCCTCCGATCAGGAGAGATATACTCTGGGCCCCTCGTGTGATCCGAGTAGGATAAGCATGGCCATGCGACAGGGATTATGAGATAATCCGGTTTGTGGTCGGTATCACTAGAACGAGAAAGAGGTCGGGCTAGCACAAGGATGACAGTCTCGCCTTGAGCCCGACAACATATATCATGAGGCAAAGGGAACAGAAGTGTGACGCGTTGTACAGGTTCGCCTAACCAGCAGTCTGCTTGGTGGTTGGCACGCCTTGCTAGAGGCCGCTACCAACCGTGCAGGTCGGAGGTGATCCGAACTGTGACCAAGCCGACTTGAACCTAAGGGGTCGCGCGCTTAAGGGAAGGAACCTACGAGGTCGGTTCATAGGACACTGGTCGGATGTGATCCGAACTGGACTAGGAACGTGACCGAGTAGACTTTGGGCTTTAGGGTCCGTGCGAGGCCCAAGTGTTGAGCCTGTGACGGATGCCTATATAAAGTGGAGGTACGTCACACTCATGCGGTTGATCGCTTTGGTGCTGCGACTAGGGTTTGCATGTGTTGCGAATAGCCACCTCCACTCGCTGCCGACTGTGTGATCGGACCTAGCATTCCGCCGCACGGTGTTCCTCCTGCACGCGCGGATACCGTTAGAGGCGGTGCACTTGAGCCGCTCTGGCGAACTTGTACGTGTGATCGGACGACCGGCTGTTCGAGGGAGATCGTACGAGGAGGGGACGATCCACGTGAACGCGCTGCCCCAACTCTTCTTCCGCTGCACGGCACTGTGCGTCTAGTGGTAACGAACTGTGATCCATCTCCCGTAGCATGTTCTTGGTTGTTCTGCGCGTAGGAATTTTTTTAATTTGCAGTCGACGCACCCTACCATAGAACCCCAACACTATGGACCCGAAGGTCTGTGGTAAACTACTCACAACTCATCAGAGAGGCCTTGGAGATGATGTAGAGGCCCTCCATGGTCGATTCCCCCTCCGGCGGAGCGCCGGTGAAGGCTCCAAGATGGGATCTCGCAGATACAGAAGGTTGTGGCAGTGGAAATAGTTTTTTGTGGTGCTCCCGGATGTTTTCAGGGTACGGGAGTATATATAGGTGAAGGAGGTACGTCGATGGAGCCACAAGGGGCCCACGAGGGTGGGGGCGTGCCCACCCCCCTGGGGCATGCCGGGCACCCTCGTGGCCGCCTCGTTTGCTGCTTGACGTCCACTTCAAGTCTCCTGGATTATGTTTGTTCCGAAAAGATCGCTCTCGAAGGTTTCATTCCGTTTGGACTCCGTTTGATATTCCTTTTCTTCGAAACTCTGAAATAGACAAAAAAACAGCAAGTCGGGCTGGGCCTCCGGTTAGTAGGTTAGTCCCAAAAATGATATAAAAGTGTAAAGTAAAGCCCATAAACATCCAAAACGGGTAATATAATAGCATGGAACAATCAAAAATTATAGATATGTTGGAGACATATCACCGTCTTGCTGGATCAAGAAGGCGAGGACATCATCGAATTTTACGTGTGCTGAACGCGGAGGTGCCGTATGTTCGGTACTTGATCGGGGCGAATCGTGAAGATGTACGACTACATCAACCGCGTTGATAAACGCTTCCGCTTAGCGATCTTCAAGGGTATGAAGATACACTCCCCCTCTCGTTGCTATGCATCACATAGATAGATCTTGCGTGATCGTAGGATTTTTTTTTAAATTACTACGTTCCCACTTAGATATGCTTACTGTATGACATCAATTGATTCACAGTGTATAGTTTTTATAAAAAAGGGACTTTAAATTAACAAAGCCATCAACCGGCCAGGATTACGACCAACACCAAACCAACAAAGAAAAAGAACAACATGAAAGATAGAGGTGTGGGAAAGTAGCTAACAAAGCATGGCACGCCTCAAACAAGAAATACACAACAAACATGGAGCTGAAGACGTTGAGGCCCTCTTCCGCGGATGAAGCACCATGGACTAGGAACATGCCGACTCTGGAGGAGAAAGGACGACCGACACAGACAGGGTATGCCATCTCCAAAGAACTAAGGACACTGACCCAACACAACCATCCAATTCATCTCCCAAGAAGGCCCATATCTACTCGACTGACTCGAAAAGCGTCGCACCGTTAGAAGATGGAGTTGCTCCACCTAGTACAAGAATGGATACCGTCAGAATGTGGCCACGTAGAGAAGATCAGCGCACACTCGACATGCCAACTCTGTCTCTCCTTGAACAAAGCAAGGCCGATGCCCATAACCGGGCCACCAAGGAGGGAATACTTTGGATGTTCTGTTGTATCCTTGCCACGAAAAGGCGACATTGCTCACCACCTTTACATCACTATTTGCTTAATTTTACTTTGGCACATATGGTCTCTCTTGTTATATTAGAGCATCTACAATGAGACTCCCTATACTGACCTGGCGGATGACCTGGTAATGAACGGTCACTTTCCCCAACTCAACTGGGTTGACTGATTGACACCCCTCATACCCACTCCTCATATATGGGCTGGATTTGAGGCGGCCCGAATGCATCCACCACATCAGCCCAACACATCCTAACCCGCACAAACCCCACTCTGTCCCTGCTAAAAACCCACCCGGACCAAACCCTAGCTTCATTCCCTCGCTCTCCGCTCTGCTCTTCATCGATTCCCCTCCCCTCTCCGTCCTTTCCCCTTCCATTTCCGTCCCAATCTCAAGCACCGGCAGGCGGCGCCGGATCTGGCAAATAGGACGAGTAGGACGACTAGGATGAATTCGTCGACGAGGTGGACGCGGGTAACGACAAGGAGCTGGCCCTCCGCATCGCGCTGAAGTGACTGCAAATCGACAGAGGCGGCAGCTCGGGGTCCGCTCTATCCCCTGTTGCCCGACGCCGCAATGCAAACACTGACAATGGCCCATCACGCACTACGCTCAGCTCTGCGAGCTTAGCTAGCTCCGCTCGGCTGGCTTGATGCCCACCTCCTCCCCCTCTGGCGGCTGCTCTTCCAAGTCATTGGTGGGCGCTCGTGCCCACACCGCCGGCGTTGTGGATGCAGATGCTGGAATTGGAGGTGCACGCCACTTGCCGCGAGAGGCAACATACTAAGGAGAGGGTGGTGACGTCAGAGGTGGCCACATCCTCATCCCGCCGCCGACGCAGATTGCTAGAGCCCGATGCGGAGGTCGAATTCTCACGGCTGTTCTCTGCTGCTCGCTCATGATGGCAGAGATGGACGATCGCGATTCCATGGGAAGAACAGCAAGGCACTCTGACATGGTACGTATCGAGCAATCGCAGCGTGAAGCAGCGAAGAAGGCTGCGGTAGCTGCGAAAGACTTCAAGGTGGCAAAGTAGCACAACCACGCCATCCGGAGGACGGCCGACTGCATCAACTCTTTGTCCAACGACCCCCTCCCCCCTCCTCCCGCCGCTGATGCCTACACAGAGGGTTACAACCGCTCTGGTGTCTGGAAGGGCAAAGGACCAGTGAGGAAGTGGTGAAGATGATTGGCCCTCTCCATCTCCATTTGCATTTTTAGTAATTTTAGTTTAGATCTCTATCCATTCGTCGGCTGAACTGTGGTATTTAAACTGTGTCTTTTGGTCTGGTTTAATTGTCATGTTTTGGTGGTTTGTTCTATGTTTAGGAATTTCATTGATCATCTACATTGTTTTTTTCGTGTTGCATGGATAGTATGGATTTAGGGTACCATACACGACCGTGGACATGGTGATTTGAGGAGTGACCCGGCCAATCTCCACGGATGTGCCCGGGTGCTTCTACAGCCGTATAGGGTGCCAGATTTGGTATGTCCGACTATGGATGCTTTAAGAAAGAGCATGTGAGGGAAAGGAGCACGGACGTGTAAAGTCATTTTGGCGGACAAGCACCTTAAATATACTTCTTTTTTTAGAGAAAAGGCTAGACCTGGTCTTTATAAATAAAGCCACCAGAAAAAGTAGCACATCACCACATACTCTGATACACAGGAAACCATAAATTCACTCTCAACGCCAACATTGCTAGGTAAGAGATGAGTAGTCCACGAAAGTTATCTTGGTAGCTTTGTCGTGATAGGATCAAGAGGTATCAGGATCTCATGTGATAAAACTTGTCTAAAAGATCCTAATATCTTAGCTTACCATTTCGCGTTGAAAAATTCAGCCGACACTTAATATATTGTGGTTGAAACTGCCATAGAGTCGAGGTAACCAACCATGTCAAATGCTGCAACTTTGTCTGCGTGTTCCACACTGAAAGCCAGCTATACTTCTGGAACTTAAGGTTACTGTCATGGTGCATTTTTTCACTGTCTCGGTGCATGCACTGCCCTTGAGATACATAATGGAGAACGACATTGGTCAGTAGTGTTCGTAATTGTGAGGAGGCTCCAGGAAAACACGCTCTCTTCAGCAATAGTAATGACTGATCTTCTAGCTTGTACTTGATTCTCTCTAATCATTCAAACTCATTCCTGAGTCTGTCTAATACTTTGGATCTTGGAGAATGCTTGTTACGTTACCCGACGACGACCACCTCATGGTCAACATGGAAACATCCAGGATACTAAATTTCACGAGGGGGTTGAATTTTGGCACTAAAATCGATTTAGACCGCATATCAATACTCGGTAAAATTCTTGCTGGAGCTTCCAAGGTGCCCAGAAACATGAAGAATACTACTCCAAGTTTGAACTAGTGAACCTAGAGCTTTGTTAACAATGTAATGTCATATGTACGGGAGAGGCGTTTTGGCTCCCGGGAGCAAATGCTCCCGGGTGAACGGAACACAAAAAAATATTAATCATTTAAAAAAATCTATTTTTTTGGATGTTCGTGTTAGTGTCGCAAGCGTGCTTGATAATTTTCATGCGAAACGGAGCAAGATGTTTCACCAGTGAAAAAAACAAATTTGGAGTGACATTTGAGGGTAACATTTTGTGTTCATTTTTATTTTATGTTTTATGCTGACTAAAATGCTTAACCTTTTTGCCACAAAATTTACAGGTAGCATTTGGATGACTAACAACACATAAATTTTTTGTCTTGATTACATTTCAAAATTATTTTTGGGCCCGGGAGCTGAATTGAATTTCCGCATATGTACAAATGTTACGACAATTAGTTACTTAATTCATGAAGAGACTCAGTTTGATCCAATTTCACGCTCCCGATAACCAGCTTCACTAATATGCAAAGTCAGTGGCCATCAATGCCATCATCCCTCCTACTTTCGTCTCCAAACCCGGAACTAAACTGAATAATTCCTCAAATATTTATACCTTCAATTGACTTTAATATGGAGATGTGCATATACATGTGGTGGTAAATTTGGCGATGAAATAGATGGTGCATGCCAAATAATTGCACGATATCAACTAGTACAACATCAGCATTTCATATCTCGATCTATCTTGGTTCATAAAAGAGCAAGAAAAATGTTGGTTCTTAAAAGAGCAGAAAAGGATTTAGAAGTGCCACAATCTGAGAGATGAAATCATCATGGGGGCACTAGTGAATTTGCTATGATAGGCTTGGAAGGCATGAGGACTTCTCCTATTGCAGAATCTTGTACTCTCGTAGTCTCACATTGCAAGAGATGTTCTCACGGATCTGATTGATGTCATGCCCACCGGTTGCATGGTGCATAGTCTGGTGGCAATGAAATTGCCACTCTGCTTGCGCCTCGATCTGGAAGGGCAAACCCTCGACAATAATGATGGTGGAATGGTGCATCTTGAAGCATAGCAGCACAATTATCTTCAATAATTCTCAACTCATCTTAGCACTCCTACTTGATACAATCAAAATGGAAGCTAGACATTGGGCGATGGTGGGTGCGAGGGTTCAGGCTACTCTTCTTCTCAGAGTGACGGTGTGTAGCAATTAGAGGCATCTTGTGTCCCCGTGTTTTGTCCTTCTCAGGGCTTCTACAAGCTCTTTTTTCTATTAATGCATCAAGACTAAAGATTTATACATTTTCTTGAAAAAAAACATATAAGTTGTCTTGGAATTGTAGATGGGTTGTAAATGCAGCGCCATGTTGAACATATCTTCCAGCAGAGTTCGCATATGCTGGTGCCCACTCAATGTCTCTGCCAGATCAATCCAACTGAAAAATGTAAGGCATAAAAACATGTTCCGCGGAGATATGAACATGTTCCGCGGAGATATGATCGACAAGAGTACATGAATGGATGACGTTGCACGATATGTTTTCTTACTCCAAATAATTTTGCAATTTATATGTTGCTTAAATCATCCAGACTGATCGTTAAGTAATTTTTGTATATCTGGAATAAAAATTCAATGTCGTTCATAAACCATTACATGTGGTCCCTTTCTTGCGTTTATCCGTCAATACATATATGATTTCAATGGTACCTACATGGGAATGGACAATTCTCAGTGGAGTCTATGTGTAGAGCGTTAATCCAGTCTGATGTGCCAGTTGATAATAAGAAAAAGATCTGAAAGATGAAGATGCCTCTTAAGAATAAAAATATTTGCATGGTATCTTCGTCGCGGAGTCATTCTTACTAAAGATAACCTTATCAAGAGGAATTGGCATGGAAGTCCGTAATATGTTTTTTGTCATCATGATGAGACAATAAAACATTTATTCTTCCAATGCAAATTGGCTCGGTCTACATGGTCAGTCATCCAGATAGGTTCTAGCTCGTATCCTCCTTGTAGTGTTGCTAATATATTTGGCAACTGGTTACATGAGATTGATCATAGGTTTAGAACTCTTCTTAGGGTGGGAGCGTTTGCCGTTATTTGGTCGCTTTGGCTGTGTAGAAATGATAAGGTTTTTAACGATAAAAGTAATTCTCTAATGCAGGTTATCTACATATGTACCGGGACTCTTCATTTATGGTCCTTTCTACAACGCGTGGAGAATCAAGACCTATTTACAAAGATGTGTACAAGATTGAGGGATACGGCGAGGGATACTTTTAGCCAACATGAGTGGCAGTATGATCTTCGGATTGGCCCACCTCCGCTTTAGGCGTTATATGGACTCTACTTGTTTCTTTGTATTCCGCCTTTTTATTTTTTGTTTGTACGAGATGACTTTGTTTGGCTGTGCGCATCTTAGTTATGCAGAGGCCGAGTGTAATGCTTAAAGCTTTTAAGTAATAAAGCACCCCTTTAAAAAAGTACACATATCATTATTGGCTAATTAGTACGCCTAAAGAAATATTTAATTAGCTAATAAAATGGCTACATGCATCGCCCAAATGCACAGGCCGTGGTAGTCCTCCTTTTCTAAAAAAAGAAACGGAAGATTGTGGACATTGGTTGGTACAAAATGTAAGAGCAACTCCAACGGGGCGACCCAAACGGACGCGTGCTTTGTCGGCTTTTCGTCCGTTTGGGTCAGCCAGGCGGACGTGCGTGTCCGCATTCTAAAATGAGTCGGCTTGACCCCCCAATGGAAGGCGGACCCAAATGTGCCGGCATGCAAAAAAAATGCTCGCACGAAATAAACTTAAAATAAACATAATTAAACATAAGCGGCCGGTCAAACGCCCGCCAAAGTCCACTTCAACATAATTAAACATTAAAAAAACTGCACCCGCCTTCTGCCGCCCCGCACGCTGCCCTAGACGTCGTCGGCCTTGCCCTTGCCCTTGGCGTCGATAACGCCGTCGCCATCACCGATGAGGTCGATGAAGACGGGAGCAGGGTCTGCCCACCTGAACGCCGCCTGGTACGCTGCCAGGGCAGCCTCCTCCGGCGTCTGCTGGGGCGGCGGCATTGTGACTAGACGCGCACGCTCCTCCTCCTCCTCCTCGAGCCGGAGTGCCTCCGCATCGCGCTGGAGCATGGCCTCATAGCGCATTTGCTGCTCGCCGTCGGCCTGCTCCTGGCGGAGCCAATGCGCCTTCCAGCGCTCGAGGTGGGCGGCCTCCTGCTCCAG
>NC_041389.1:102148289-102173770 GCF_002162155.2 Triticum dicoccoides | reverse complement strand
GAGTAGGCCTCCTCCGACCAAGTGGGTGGAGACGGGGAGCGCTTTCGTGTCGGCTCCGGCTCCGGCTTGGACTGGATGGGCGGCGACGGTGGCGGTGGCGGCTGGAACAGCAAGGTGTGGACGAAGTCCCTCGCCGCCGACAGGGCGAGGGCTTGCTCCATCCCATCCCAGCGCGCGTCCTCCTCGAGGCGGCTAGCCTCCAGCGCCTGCTGCAGGCCCTCCTTGAGGGCAGCCTGGTACTCCGCCTCCGCCTCCTCGTCATCCGGTTGTACCTGCGGGGCCGACGGTGGGAACGACGGCGGGACGGCATCGACGCCCGAGCATCGTTGCTCCTCGTGCTCGAGGGCGAACCAAGCCTCCGAGTTGGGAGAATCGGCGGCGTACTCAGGCAACCGACGCTGCTCCGGCATGAGCTGCGCGCGGCGCCGGCGCACCTCGTCGTCGTGCGCCCGCTGGCTTCGCGGAACAGCCAGCACCGGGATCCGCTGGGGATCCAAGTGCCAATGGTGCGGCAGCGTCACGTCGGGGTAGGGGAGGGGCTACCTGTACTCCCAGTGCCACCGCACTTGGTGCACCGGGATGTGCAGGCACCAGCGTTCATGGCGGAGACGGGCCGTCGGTGGAGGAGGAGGGGGAGGGGGAGCATGGGAGGACGACGCGCCAGGGGTGCACTTGCCCTTTCCCTTGCCATTGTTGCCGAAGAAGCCCATGGCGGGCTAGGGTTTCCTGTCGCCGGCGAGGAAGCAAGGGAGTGGTGGGGGGCCAGATGTGGACGGGAGAAGTGGATGAGGCCGGCCCCCCGCCGCACGCGTGCTTAAAAAGGAAGCTTCCAGAGGCTGACAAGTGGGCCCGCTGTCAGTGGTCGGCATAAATCAGACGACCGGTGGCGGTTGGATGGCCTACAGGTGGGGACGCGGTGGACGCTGAGAAAACGCGCTCCGCGCCGATGCATTCCAGGCGCAATTTTTGGCCGGAAATGGGTTGGCGCGGACGCGACGCGTTGTACCTGCACTTTTGTCCGCGCCGACCCAAGCGGACGCATGCGTACGAAATGGGTCGTCCCATTGAAGTTGCTTTAAAGGCATACAATTTACATGAATGCATGCACGCGCACAAGGCATTTGGTGTCGCTCTGCTTTCTCATACTTCATAAAATTTGGAACTCTAGTTACCTAATGAATGGTCATTTGTACATAAGGTGCGCACAAGGCATTTGGTGCTGCATACTTTCAAATGCCCATCTTGGTGATTCATCAGGTTCTAAACTCGCTCCAGGAATGCCCACTTTTTTAAGACCAATTAAAACTAATGGCGATGCCTAGTTATCTGAACTTGATGCCAAACCTTATATCGCTAGAAGTGCAAACTTGAGGTGGAGCTCAAGGAAAAATGTGCTCTCTTTAGCCCAAATAACAATGCATATTTTTGTAATTGTACTTGACTTTATTGGATGGTTCCAACACATTTTAGAGTTAATGTAGCTTGGGTCTAAAAGGCTGCATTCGGTATTATTCAATAAAATTGGTGAACTTTGGCCAGGACAAAAGAAAAATGTGAAAAATTATTATATGTATGTCTAAATTACACATGGTTAATCGCACACACACAATGTGTAACAAAGTCTTTGTGGGGTGAATCCCATGCTACCCAGTAGCACTACCATTAGCTCCTGGCTTGAACTAGTGAACCTATATGCAGTGTATCGAGGAACTTTTTATTTCATATTTTTTAAGTCTTTCAAATTTACTCTTTTAAAAACAATTAAGAGCTCTTTCCAACTTTTGCACAAAGGTGGCGAAGAGGAGCACACGGTAAGAAACGCAGTGACTATATTTAGTTTCATGCAAAGGATGTCTTCTGTGGAGCGTTTATAGTAACGGGCCGGCCCATTAGCGCATACTTTTGGAAAAAACACAATAATAAAGGGAGCGTGGGGGACTGGTACCACTGTTAGCCACCGAGCCAACATCGAGTTCGTGATAAATAGGAAGGGCGGCACCTTATAGATGGAAAAGGGCTGGTTTTACATTTTTTTATTTCTGTTTTACTTTTTTTCACCGGTTCTTCTTTGTTTCTTTCCCTTTTTTCTAGGGTTTTGTTTCTTTTCTTTCATTTTCCTTCATATTTATACGGTTTTCTCCATCTTTTTGGCTTTTCTTTTGTTTCTAGTTTGCTTTTTTTTATTTCTTCTCCAATTGTTTTGCTTTTCCTATTTTTTTCTTTGTTTCTTTCATTGTTTTTATCAGTTTTTCTTTTCTTACTCATTTTCCTTCCTTTTTTCTATGGTTCTTCGTTCTTTATGGGTTTCAAAGTGTCCGTTTACTCAATTTTCACTATTTTTTCATTATCATATGTTAGTTTCTTTGGTTCCTTTTTTGGTTTTCATTTATTTAGTTTTTTCTTTGTACCTTTTTGTTTTGATTTTATATTCTCCGTATATGTCAAAAGTATTTTTCTAGTTCATGTTTTACATTAATCCAGTATAAATTTAATATATTTTTAATACATGGTCAAATTGTTTTTTACATATTTTTCTCATTTTTAATTCCAGAGTAACATTATCTAAAATACAAGATAAAGAATTTTTTGAATACATGGTCAGCATTTTTCCTATACACACTTTTAAGTATTTTCAAATGCTTCGTTAGCATATTTTCTAATACAAGATTAACATTTTTAAACATATGGCCAACAATTTTTCTATACAGATTTAAAAAATTTCCGATGCTTTCACCTGTAATTGTTTTTCATATGTTTGATTAACATTTTTTAAATACATGATTAAACATTTTTAATACGTGTAAAAAAATCAAATACTTGATTAACAAATTTTTTCCTATACACACATCTAAACATTTTCAAATGCTTGATTAACATTTTTTTTCAAATACAAAATAAAGAATTTTCTAACACATGATTAACATTTTTTCTATAGACATTTAAAAAAAATCAAATGCTTGATAATATTTTTTTCAAAAATAAAGTTAACATTTTATGAATACAAGCCAATTTTTTCTGTAAATATTTAACCTTTTAAAATGCTTTATTAACATTTTACTAAAACAAGTTTAACATTTCATTCATATAATACAAGATTGACTTTTTTGAATACATGGTCATCATTTTTCAATAGAATGAATTGTTTAATAACATTTCAAATACTTGATTAACATTTCTAAATACACGATCAACTTTTTTCACACACGTTGCCTATGGGCCGTCCTATTAGCGTAGGTTAGATCGCTTCGCTCGCTATAGGTTTTTTCAGTATTTTTTCTTTCCCTCGTTTTCTTTTATTTTTCGTTGATTATTTTTTGTTTTTTTTTCACCTGTTTCCTTCGGATTTTCCTTTTTCCTTGTTATAACTTCAGTTTTTCTATGGTTTTCATTGTTTTTCTTGCTTTTCTTCAGGCTTATGTTTTCTTAGCTTTTTCTTTATTTTTCTACGTGTTCCTTGTTTCCTTTCCAGTTTTTTTGGTTTCTTTATATTGTTCTTCGATTTCCTTAATTTCTTCTCAATTTTTACTGTGTTTTTTCTTTTCTTCCCTTTTCTTCAATTTTATCCAGATTTCCCCGGGTTTTATCATTTTCCTTGAATTTTTTCCTCTGTTTTCTTTGTGTTCTTTTTCATTATACTTTGATTTTTTGTTTCTTTTTCTATTTTTCTTTTTCTTTCTTTCATGGTTTCTAACTTTTTGTCTTTTCTTTCTTATTTTCCTTCTTTTTTACTTCGCTTTTCTATTTCTTAGGTTTCAACGTATTTGCTACTCTTTGTTTCTTCATCAGGTTTCACATTTTTTCCATTTTATTTGTATTTATTTCTTCCCTTTTTAGTTTTATTTTTTTGGGTTCATTTTTGGTTCTGTTCATTTCTTTTGCTTTTCATTCTACATTTTTGTATATGTTAATAACATTTTTTAATACAAATTTAACATTTTTCAATACGAGTTTAACATTTTATTAATACATAATTTTAATATTTTTTAAATATTGGATTAACATTTTTCAAATACAAGATCAACATTTTTCTCATAAATGGTCAACATTTTTCATATAAACACTCGTAAAGTTTTTCAAATCCTTGATTAACATTGTACAAATACAAGATTATAATGCACATTTAATATTTTCTAAATTCTGGATTAACATTTTTCAAATACTTCTTCGGAATTTTATAAATGCTAGATTACATTTTTTAAATAGATGATCAAATTGTTTTATACACATTTTATGGTTTTTTGTACACACTTTTCCTATACGTTATAAGCATTTTTTCCTATACACATTTAACATTTTTTAGATGCTTGGTTAACACTTTTAAATTTTTTATGTAGATTGAGTTTTGTAATATAGTTATGTAGGATATTTTTATATAAAAGAAAATAAAAAATAAAGCAAAAAACGTAAACAAAAACGTGAAAATAATAATAATAAACGAGGCCGAGGCCTACAGCTTACCTGGGCCGGCGGCCATCTCGCGTTGTCCTCCTAATGCGAGGGTTCCCTTCCTCTTGCTGTAAGCGAGACTCCCTTGCACGAGTTTTCGGCCCCCTCATGTGTAGTGCGGGACGCTGCAGCTTCTTTCATTTCGTTTTTTTCTTCTTTCAAAATAATTCGGGATTTCAGACATGATCCAATTTCAAAATAGATTGTGAATTTGGAAAAAAAAGTTCTCGCATTCTTAAAATATTTATGAATTTTAAAAAATGTTCGCAAATTCGAACAACATTCCTGACTTAGAAAAAATATTAATGTTAATAAACTTTTGAGAATTTAAAAAGTGTTCGCAAAATGGAAAATAATATGTTTCAAAAAAATTAAATTGCAAACACAGAAAATTTTCTTATATTCAAAAAATGATTTTTTTATATTTGAGAATTTAAAGATGTTTATAATTTTTCAAAAATATATGTGTTCTTGAAAATTGTTCACTAATTCCAAAACATGTTTGCGAGTTTGAAAAATAGATTGTTCGAATTTCCAAACATGATGCCACCATGATGCCACCATTAGGGCTGGACACGAGCCGAGCCGAGCCGAGCTTGGTCCGAGCCTGACTTTGGCTCGCTCTGGAGCGGCTCGGCTCGGCTCGGCTCGCTCAGCCAACGAGCCCACATTGGGCGGCTTGGCTCAATTTTGCTATGGCTCGGCTCAGACCGAGCCGGCTCGTGAGCCAGCTGGCACCATAATAACTGGGAGGTAACATAACCTGTTTTTAAAGACTTTTTTTGATCTTCTACCGCAATTAATTCGGAAAAGAAGCGCTTTATATTGCTAAAAATGCAATATCTAGCAGTCTATCGTTTAAACAATAGTGATAGTAGTGAAAAATAAGCTTTCTTTTATGAAAAGTGTAGAAATAGAACAAATATGGGAGACCCGTCCGCCTGCTTGTGTCGTTCGGCGAGAAACCAGGGGAGACCCATCCGCCTGCGTCCGTTGTGGTGAGGGTAGGCGGCGTCGCCGGCCGCCGTCGATGCCGAGCCTGATGAGTCCAGCTTGCGGCGCGGTGAAGAGAGGGGGTGGCGGCGTCGGGCAGAGAAAGGGAGAAGGGTGAGGAAACTGCTTTGCGTGCGTGCTCTCTCTGCTGTGACCTAATGCGATGCAAGGCCGACGGAATTGGGCTGGGCCTCAACGAGTCATCGAGCTGGACCGGGCGAAACTCGGCTCGGCTTGGTCGGGAGTCGGGCCTACTTTCCATAGCTCGGCTCGTTTAATTATCCTATCGGGCCGAGCTGTAATGGGCCGAGCTGGAGCGAGCTTCGAGCCGAGCCTAAAAGCTCGCTCGGACGTCTAGCCCTAGCCACCGTTGGCGGCATATCCTATTTGGCGCTGCAGGCTCCCGTTAATGTGTATTTTGCAAACGGGCGCCTGCAGTGCCCCGCGCTCGGCCGACCCATATAGGAGTTTTTTCTTCTGTGTTTCTTCTGCGTTTTTAACACGCCAAAAAAGAGTACGCTCGCAGAGATTCGAACTAGCAACCTCCCTCTTTAATACATACTAGTGCAACCACCCCGCCAATCACTCCGATGCGGTTAACTCGAACATTTTCTTTCCCTTGTTCTTTCCGTTCCGTTTCTTCTTGTTTTTTTTTTCATTTTTTTTCGTTTTGCTTTTTGCTTTTTGTTTTCTATTTTTCTTCTTCCTGAGACAATAAATTATCTGGCACATACATGAACTTTTTCGTCAAATCAATGAACTTATTTTGAAATTCGATGAACTTTTTTCAAATATGTGTAGTTTCTTAAATCCATTAACTTTTTTTTTTCATTTTTCTGATGAACTATTTTCAAATCAGTGAACTTTTTTTCAAATCCGCCGAACTTTTTTCAAAATCGATGAACTTTTTTTCAGATTCGATGAACTTTTTATAATTATGATGAACTTTTCTCAGATTCGATGAACTTTTACCAATTATGATGAACTTTTTTCATATGTCATGGACTTTTTCTCGAATCCCATGAACTATTTTCAAATCCGATGAATTTCTTTTTGAAATTTGTGAACTTTTTTAAAATCCGATGAACTTTTTTTCAATAAAAAACTGAAAAAAGTTCATCGATTTGAAAAGAGTTCACGAATTTCAAAAACAGTGAACTTTTTTTCAAATTCAATGAACTTTTTTCAAAATCTATGAACGTTTTTTGAAAATCGATGAACTTTTTTCAAAACAGATGAACTTTTTTCAAAATCAATGAACTTTTCCAAATTCAATGAACTTTTTCAAACTTGATGAACTATTTTGAAAATCGATGAACTTTTTTTGAATTCATGAACTTTTTTTAATACCTGAACCTTTTCAAGTTGGTGAACTTTTTTTGCATGCTCATGAACTTCATCTATAATATGTGACATGTTTTCAAATAATTAGAAAATATAAATGATACAGTGTAATGTGCAAGAAATTTCGCGTCTGCGTTTCTATCATTTTAAAAACTTCACGTTGTTATTATTCATAAGTAGTTGGCTGGTCCAGTGGTTGGCCTCTCGGTGTGAAAGCGCTAGGGCGCGGGATCGAATCCCAGTTGCGATGTATTTTCTGTCCGTCTTTTTTCGCGTTGCGCCTTGGGCGATCGTGGGCCGGCCCGTCCAGCGGCTGCTGCAGGCGCCAGTAATCTTAGGCGGCGCTGAAGGCGCGCAATAGGAGCTCCCACCATTGGCGGCCACCAACCTCGCAGCCCTCTCCTGCCGTTAAGTCCCCCTTTCCACACACACACCATTGTTGCATACAACTCCCGCCGTTGTCCATCTCCGCAGTCGTCCGACGCCTCCCTTTTAAAAAGCCCATCGTCTCCGCCTCCATAACCGCTGCGATGCCGTCTCACGACCACGAGGCTCGGTGCAGCAACTGGCCCTCGTGCAGCCTGTTCGTGGCGGGCGTCGAGGGGTTGGTGCGGTTCGGCCTCATGGCGCTGCTAGACATTCGGTTGCCTAGGAGGCGTTTTGGTGACGCCGATCCCCAACATCGGCACGCCCGCCATGTGGGGAGCCATTGCCACGTTCCGAGCGCACATGTCGCGGACGTGAGGTTGTCGCAAGACTACACAACCAACGTCATGTACTTGCTGGGCATCCTCGCGAGCAGTGGCGGGGCCTGCTCAGCCGGTATGACGGCGATGTCGTGCCATTTTGCCACAACCGCGAACCCTGGCTTCTGTTCTGGCAGGGCGCAAAGTCGGGGACGTTCTTGCATGCAGGCGCCAGTAATCTTAGGCGGCGCTGAAGGCGCGCAATAGGAGCTCCCACCATTGGCGGCCACCAACCTCGCAGCCCTCTCCTGCCGTTAAGCCCCCCTTTCCACACACACACCATTGTTGCATACAACTCCCGCCGTTGTCCATCTCCGCAGTCGTCCGACGCCTCCCTTTTAAAAAGCCCATCGTCTCCACCTCCATAACCGCTGCAATGCCGTCTCACGACCACGAGGCTCGGTGCAGCAACTGGCCCTCGTGCAGCCTGTTCGTGGCGGACGTCGAGGGGTTGGTGCGGTTCGGCCTCATGGCGCTGCTAGACGTTCGGTTGCCTAGGAGGCGTTTTGGTGACGCCGATCCCCAACATCGGCACGCCCGCCATGTGGGGAGCCATTGCCACGTTCCGAGCGCACATGTCGCGGACGTGAGGTTGTCGCAAGACTACACAACCAACGCCATGTACTTGCTGGGCATCCTCGCCGAGCAGTGGCGGGGCCTACTCAGCCGGTATGACGGCGACGTCGTGCCGTTTCGCCACAACCGCGAACCGTGGCTTCTGTTCTGGCAGGGCGCAAAGTCGGGGACGTGCTTGCATGCGTAACAAGTTGTCCTACTTCCACATAATTTGAAAATTGATGTAATTTTTTCTCCAAACAGGTTCTTAAGCGATTTATATATGCATGAGTTTCGCAATAAAATTTGTTGTCTTCCAAAAAAACAAAATGTCTCCCTGATTTATCCATACACCTAAATTTTCTAATGATTGACATTTAAAAGCCTATATAGGCCAAAACACTTTTTTGTAAATGAATTTGTGTCAACATTAATAGGCACCCTTCTTTTGGCCATAAAATCCACGCGCGCACACACACAATGAAAACTGGTAGTAGCAAAAAAAAGTGAGATGTCTGTCGGTGTTTTGGGAACCACGGTACCAGCCCTGTCTGCCTACGGCCCGCAACGTGGCTTCATCGATGGCCTGGTACGGCCCAACTTCGACTACGACAAGACAAGCGACATCAAGACCTCCTGAGGGAGCGGCCTCACCAGGCTGCCTCCTGAACGGAGCGGATATTTCTATGCAAGACCTAGCCTCACGAGACTGAAATGACATCAGCTATGACGACCAAGGCCAGGTGCGCGCCAGCGGGCGCAATACATCAGGTTTCCTCTTTGGTGCAAAAGAGGCCAGCGCAGGTGTGGAGTCCCAAGGAATCAGCCAAAGGTTGCCATTTGCGAGCAACAAGACCAAGACCGTCAGAACGGCAGGATGGATGTCAAAGCCGAGCTCACCACGTTGTCATGCTCAGAGGCTTTGCAGGCGAAGACCACCTTTTGTCAGAATTAGATGTACTTCTTGTTCCCCTTCGAATTTGGCCTTTGTGGGATCCCTTCCCGCCTAAGTTTTGGAGGAAAAGGACCAAGGCCACTATAAATAGGGCCTAGACACCACTATAGAAAGGGAGATCGATCGATCAGCTCACCAGACGATCAGCTGGTAGAACCCCCAAGAGCTCATCGCAAGAACACGCCTCCTGAGGCTGTTCTTCCACCTGTACTAGTTCATCCTCAGCCCATTGCGAGGCCAATCCATCACAAAGTAGGAGTAGGGTATTACACCGCAAGGTGGCCGAAACTGGGTAAACCGCCGAGTCTTTCTCTGTCACGTTCATCAAGCTAGGTCGTGAGAACAGTGGATCGGGAGGCTTGAGAGGTTGAGTTCTTCGCACACACCCCAGAGTTCGAACCTTTCTTGGGTCCGCTGGCCCCGTAATCCGACATTTGGCACGCCAGGTAGGGGCGCGTCGAAGCTTCTCTTCCATCGGTCGCTTCGCCCCCGCTTCACAGTCCCTATGGCGGGATTTCCATGAGCTGGCAGCGAACAATGGGCTGCCCGCGTCACCCAGGCGACCCTGCTCAACAGCGAAGTTAGTCGCCACCTTCCGCTTGCCGAAACGGGGATGGGCACCGACGACAGCAGCCACCGGCGCCATGGGACACTTCCATACCCTCCCCACTCAACGCCGCAATCGAGCGACAGCAAGATCCTCCAGCTACGCCGCAGCGACGTCCCTGGGCACTCGCTGGGAGTAGGTGAACACGCGAGCCGCACTCGTCGTGGCCAGTGAGTTGCTGCATTGCAGGCTGGCCGAGGGCGGCCGTGACGCTCTGCTCTTCCGCGTCGCTGAGCTACTCGACGCCGCCTGCGAAGGCACGCCACCCTTCCGTGTCTCGCCAGCAGCACGGACGCCTCAAGACGCTCACCCTCACGCCAGCCGTGCCCACTCGCCCCTTCAGGAGGAGCCCGAGAGGCCGCGTGGAGGCAGCTCATCATATGAGATCGTCCGTTCCCAGGGGACAGTCGGAGCAGGCGGCTCGTACCTCAACGACAGCGAGGAATCGCTCCTAGGCCGGCAAGTCATGGCCCCAAGCATGGCGAGGGATGCGTCGTGGGACTCAGGGGTTGGTCTCAGGCCAGTAGCCCCTAAGGGCCGGGCGCCACCCATGGCCTGCGTGCTGCGTGAGCAAGGGAGAAGCCCGCTCATGCTTCTGGCGCTGGCTCCAACTTTAGGGCCGCCAAGGTCAACGAGGATGGGGGCTCCTCGCGAGTTGGCCCAGCGCTCCGCCAACATCTTCGACGCCAATAACCAACAGTCACAATCAACCTATTTCAGGCGCAAATTACGCTAACCTTGGATCGTAGGTGAACCTTGCCATGACAGCGTATCTTGAGATGCTGGACCTGCCCAGGGTAGGAGGAGCACCCTGGAGTCACGCGGGAGGAGCCCGGCGCCAGAGCTCCCTCCGCGCCTTACGGCGCAGGGAGGCACCGTAGCGGTGGCGCACGCCGTCCGGAGGTAGGTCCTCTGCCGGGGAAGGTGCCGACGAGCCCTTCCTCCGCTGGGGGGCCTACAATCGCCTGACCACCGCCGGCGTACCCCCTTGCCCCTTAGTCTCGTCTTGGTTTCTGGACTCCCAAATGGTGGCAACAGGATGCGTTCGGTGGGGTCGCCATGAGGAGCGAGGAGCGCACGCGAAGATCTCCGCCCGTGGCATTCTCACGTAATAATGAGTGGGGATATACGTGCCCCAGAGTCTCCTGAGTGCCGTCCCTGGGCCTCATGGGGGCTCCCACCCACGTCCTAGTGGAAGCACCATGCTCCGTGCTGGCCGCCGACACTGTCCCTCAATGACTATGCCCACGCCCAGTGGAAGCACCTAGCTTCGCGGTGGTGAAAAGACTACCATAGATGCCGGACGTGACTCTTCCCTTTGCCCTTTCTTTGTAACCCGATTTGTTGCCTTCGAATGAATTTGGAGTTTCTGTGCTTACTAAAAGAAAAGGGGGGATTTTTTTCAACTTGCAGCGTTCTTGCTCTTCAGTTTTTCGCTTGAAAAGTTTAGTGACTGCTTGCTACCCCTCCCCACGAGCGCCCCACGAGTGGGGGTGGGTGTGGCGTGCGCACCTAGGCAGGCCAAGGCCCCCTCGGGGCCAAGGACGCCACCGCCACGTGCTCGCCTACGCGCACACCTCGCCAAAGGTTTTGGCGTTGGCTCCTCGCACGACGCCCGCGATCATGCCAGCAACCATATCAGAAGCCCCTCCCGCGGGAGCCCCTGGAGGGCTCGCTGGGACAAGGGCGTCTCCACGACGTGAGTACCAACCTGAGGCCACGAGCATGAAAGGTAAATCATACCATCTACTCTAAGTCGAGAGCTTTTTGGCTCACAACAACGCATTCTGAAATTAACCCAGGAAATATATTATAATTCATATTATCATCCCTGGCACCATAAGCAGATCTTCCTCCCCCCTAAGGAAAAATGCTTTCACTCACCACGAGGGCACATATAAAAATCTTTTACAGAAAGAACGCAGAAGTACTGGCGTAGCGGGACGCGCCGTCACCCGCGTCATCAACGTCGTTGTCGTCATTAGCTCCGTCCTCCGTGGCCGCGGGCACGGCCACATCTTCAGCAAACTCCCTGATCAGGTCATCCACATGATCGTTCACCCAGGTCGCAAGGTCGCCCTAGATGACTCCGGCCATCACGGTGTTGAAGTCGAAGTTCGGGTCCCGGTTAAGGAGGTAGCCAAAGACGCGCGAGAATGCGCGCCCAAGGAGCTCCTGGCTCTTCTCCTCGACGAGCTGGTGAGCCTTCGTGGCCCTGCTTTGAAGGCAGTTCACGACTTGGGTGAAGAAGTGCAGGTAGCCGGCGTCGTCGGACTCAAGTGGATGGGCGACGTTCCCTTCACAGATGATGTCCAAGCGTGGTTGGCCCTCATCCTAAGGTCTTCAAGCATCTTGGAGTGCTCTCACTGCAGCGTTCGATGGTGATCCGCGTCGGCCGACACCCTCTCCACGAGGGACGAGATGCCAGCAACTTGATGCTGAAGAGAAAACAGCTCGGCCTTGACAACGGCTTGGGCTTCCTCAACGACCTTCCCATGCCGCTCTGCCGCGGTGAGATGACTTGGAGAGCATTGGCCTTGCCTTGTAGCTCGGCTTGCCCTTGCTTGAAGTGGGCCTCCTGATGCCCCAATTTCCGGCGATACTCCGCGACAAGGGACTCGCAAATTCCTTCCACCCTTTGGTCGACCTCCAGCTGGACCTTCGCCTCCCGAGAAGCAAGCGCCTCCTCGTCCGAGGCCACCTGACGCTCCATCGCCTCCAATCGATCGCGCTCCAAGCTTTGCTCCATCGCCTCGAATGCCAGCGCCTCCTCGTGACTCCGAGCCTTGGTCGCGCCAGCACGGTCCTCGCGTGGCCGCACCGTGAGGGAGGCCTTGCGTGTCTGGATCTGCCGTTCAAGATCAGCATTCAAGGCCCGAAGCTCCTTCTCGCGCTCCTTAGCTGTTGCGCAGTGCTGTTCAGCGGCCCGTGCCTCCTCTTGGGCACGGGTGCAGGCCTCACGAGAGGCCACAAGGGACCCCTCGACGTCCGCCCAGGCGCGCTCATGCCGTGCGCGCTCAAGGTTGACCGCGACTTCCAGCTGACGCCACCCACGCGTGAGATGGAGGTTTCCCACCTCAAGGCGGGAATCAATGTCAGCGAGCTCCACTCCAAGATGGCTAAGCGCGCCCATGGCTACCTAGAGGAGGTTGTGGCGGACGTCGCTCCGCCTGCGTGCGAGCTCTAGTGTTTGGACGGGCATTTCGTCTGTGTCGTGGCTTGCCGGGGAGGAGCGGGGCAACTCGCCAGCCCCTGGTAAGGGCTGTTGGGGAACTCAGTAATTTCAAAAAAATCCTACGATCATGAAAGATCTATCTAGGAGATGCATAGCAACGAGAGGTGAGAGTGTGTCCACATACCCTCGTAGACCGAAAGCGGAAGCGTTTAGTTAACGCGGTTGATGTAGTCGAACGTCTTCGCGATCCAACTGATCCAAGCACCGAACGTACGGCACCTCCGCGTTCAGCACACGTTCAGCTCGATGACGTTCCTCGTACTCTTGATCTAGTTGAGGCCGAGGGAGAGTTTCGTCAGCACGATGGCGTGGTGACGGTGATGATGAAGTTACCAGCGCAGGGCTTCGCCTAAGCACTATGACGATATGACCAATGTGTGTAAGTGTGGAGGGGGCACCGCACACGGCTAAAAGATCAACTTGTGTGTCTATGGGGTGCCCCCTGGCCACGTATATAAAGGAGGGGAGGGAAGAGCTGGCCGGACCAAGGGGGGCGCGCCAGGTGCGGAGAATCCTACTAGGACTCCCCAGTCCAAGTAGGATTCCCCTACTCTTTCCTATTCCTAGTAGGAGAAGGAGGGAAGGAGGAAGAGGGGAGAAGGAAGGAGGGGGGCGCCGCCCCTCCTAGTCCAATTCGGACCAGCCCATGGGGGGGGGGTGGCCACCCCTTGAGGCCCTTCTCTCCTTTCCTGTACGGCCCATTAAGGCCCATTACTTCCCCCAGCGAATTCCCCTAACTCTCCGGTACTTCGAAAAAACCCGAATCACTCGGAACTTTTTCGATGTCCGAATATAGCCTTCCAATATATCGATCTTTACGTCTCGACCATTTCGAGACTCCTCGTCACGTCCGTGATCTCATCCGGAACTCTGAACAAACTTCGGTCATCAAATCACATAACTCATAATATAAATTGTCATCGAACGTTAAGCGTGCGGACCCTACGGGTTCGAGAACTATGTAGACATGACCGAGACACATCTCCGGTCAGTAACCAATAGTAGAACCTGGATGCTCATATTGGGTCCTACATATTCTATGAAGATCTTTATTGGTCAAACCCCATAACAACATACGTTGATCCCTTTGTCATCGGTATGTTACTTGCCCGAGATTCGATCATCAGTAACATCATACCTAGTTCAATCTCGTTACCGACAAGTCTCTTTACTCATTCTGTAATACTTCATCCCGCAACTAACTCATTATTCACAATGCTTGCAAGGCTTATAATGATGAGTATTACCGAGAGGGCCTAGAGATACCTCTCCGAAACACGGAGTGACAAATCCAAATCTCGATCTATGCCAACCCAACAAACACCTTCAGAGACACCTGTAGAGCAACTTTATAATCACCCATTTGCGTTGTGACATTTGGTAGCACACAAAGTGTTCCTCCGGTATCTGGGAGTTGCATAATCTCAGTCTGAGGAACATGTATAAGTCATGAAGAGAGCAGTAGCAATGAAACTGTAACGATCATAATGCTAAGCTAACGGATGGGTCATGTCCATCACATCATTCTTCTAATGATGTGATCCCGTTCATCAAGTTACAACACATGTCTATGATCAGGAAACATAACCATCTTTGATTAACGAGCTAGTTAAGTAGAGGCATACTAGGGACACTATGTTTTGTCTATGTATTCACACATGTACTAAGTTTCTGGTTAACACAATTCTAGCATGAATAATAAACATTTATCATGAACTAAGGAAATAAATAATAACTTTATTATTGCCTCTAGGGCATATTTCCTTCAGTCTCCCACTTGCACTAGAGTCAATAATCTAGTTCACATCGCCATGTGATTTAACATCAATAGTTCACATCTGTATGTGATTAACACCCATAGTTCACATCGCCATGTGACCAACAACCAAAGGGTTTACTAGAGTCAATAATCTAGTTCACATTGCTATGTGATTAACACCCAAATATTACTAAGGTGTGATCATGTTTTGCTTATGAGAGAAGTTTAGTTAACAAGTCTGTCACATTCAGAGCCGTATGTATTTTGCAACTATTTTATTTTTACAATGCTCTGCATAGAGCTACTCTAGCTAATTGCTCCCACTTTCAATGTGTATCCAGATTGAGACTTAGAGTCATCTGGATCGGTGTAAAAACTTGCATCGACGTAACTCTTTATGACGAACTCTTTATCACCCCATCACCGAGAAACATTTCCTTAGTCCTCACTAAGGATAATTTTGACCGCTGTCCAGTGATCTACTCTTAGATCACTATTGTACCCCCTTTCCAAACTCATGGCAAGGTACACAATAGGTCTGGTACATAGCACATCATACTTTATAGAACGTATGATTGTGGCATAAGGAATGACTTTCATTCTCTTTCTATCTTCTGCGGTGGTCGAGCTTTGAGTCTTACTCAACTTACACCTTGTAATACAGACAAGAACTCCTTCTTTGACAGATCCATTTTGAACTCTTTCAAAAACTTGTCAAGGTATTTACTCATTGAAAAATCTTATCAAGCGTCTTGATCTATCTCTATAGATCTTGATGCCCAATATGTAAGCAGCTTCACCGAGGTCTTTCATTGAAAAAAATCTTATTCAAGTATCCCTTTATGCTATCCAGAATTCTATATCATTTCCAATCAACAATATGTCATCCACATATAATATTAGAAATTCTACAGAGCTCCCACTCACTTTCTTGTCAATACAGGCTTCTCCAAAAGTCTGTATAAAACCATATGCTTTGGTCACATTATTAAAGCGTTTATTCCAACTCCGAGAGGCTTGCACCAGTCCATAAATGGATCTCTAGAGCTTGCACACTTTGTTAGCACCCTTTGGATCGACAAAACCTTCTGGTTGCATCATATACAACTCTTCTTCCAGAAATCCATTCAGGAATGTAGTTTTGACATCCATCTGCCAAATTTCATAATCATAAAATGCAGCAATTGCTAACATGATTCAGACAGACTTAAACATCGCTACAGGTGAGAAAGTCTCATCGTAGTCAACTCCTTGAACTTTGTCAAAAACCTTTTTCCGACAAGTCGAGCTTTGTAGATAGTAACGCTACTATCAATGTTCGTCTTTCTCTTGAAGATCCATTTATTTTCTATGGCTTGCCGATCATCGGGCAAGTCCACCAAAGTCCTCACTTTGTTCTCATACATGGATCCTATCTCAGATTTCATGGCCTCAAGCCATTTCGCGGAATCTGGGCTCATCATCGCTTCCTCATAGTTCATATGTTCATCATGGTCTAGTAACATGACTTCTAGAATAGGACTGCCGTACCACTCTGGTGCAGACCGTACTCTGGAAGACCTACGAGGTTCTATGGTAACTTGATCTAAAGTTTCATGATCATCATCATTAGCTTCCTCACTAATTGGTGTAGGAATCACTGGAACTGATTTCTGTGATGAACTACTTTCCAATTCGGGAGAAGGTACAATTACCTCATCAAGCTCTACTTTCCTCCCACTTACTTCTTTCAAGAGAAACTCCTTCTCTCGAAAGGATCCATTCTTAGCAACGAATATCTTGCTTTCGGATCTGTGATAGAAGGTGTACCCAACAGTTTCCTTTGGGTATCCTATGAAGACACACTTCCCTGATTTGGGTTCAAGCTTATCAGGTTGAAGTTTTTTCACATAAGCATCACAGCCCCAAACATTAAGAAACGACAACTTTGGTTTCTTGCCAAACCACAGTTCATAACGTGTTGACTCAACGGATTTTGATGGTGCCCTGTTTAAAGTGAATGCAGCTGTCTCTAATGCATAACCCCAAAACAATAGTGGTAAATTGGTAAGAGACATCATAGATCGTGCCATATCTAATAAAGTACGGTTACGATGTTTGGACAAACCATTACGCTGTGGTGTTCCAGGTGGCGTGAGTTGTGAAACTATTCCACATTGTTTTAATGAAGGCCAAACTCGTAACTCAAATATTCGCCTCTGCGATCAGATCGGAGAAACTTTATTTTGTTGTTACGATGATTCTCCATTTCACTCTGAAATTCTTGAACTTTTCAAATGTTTCAGACTTGTGTTTCATCAAGCAGATATACCCGTATCTTCTTAAATCATCTGTGAAGGTCAGAAAACAATGATACCCGCCACGAGCATCAATACTCATTGGACTACATACATCGGTATGTATTATTTCCATAAGTCACTATCTCGTTCCATTGTTCCGGAGAATAGAGTTTTAGCCATCTTGCCCATAAGGCACGGTTCGCAAGTATCAAATGGTTCATAATCAAGTGATTCCAAAAGTCCATCTTTATGGATTTTCTTCATGCGCTTTACACCGATATGACCCAAACGACAGTGCCACAAATAAGTTGCAATATCATTATCAACTTTGCATCTTTTGGCATCAATATTATGTGTATCATTACGATCGAGATTCAGTAAACCATCAACATTGGGTGTATGACCATAGAAGGTTTTATTCATGTAAACAGAATGACAATTATCCTCTGTCTTAAATGAATAACCGTATTGCAATAAACATGATCTAATCATATTCATGCTCAACGCAAACACCAAATAACATTTATTTAGGTTCAACACTAATCCCGAAAGTATAGGGGTGTGCGATGACGATCATATCAATCTTGAAACTACTTCCAACACACATCGTCACTTCACCCTTAACTAGTCTCTGTTTATTCTGTAACTCCTATTTTGAGTTACTAATCTTAGCAACCAAACAAGTATCAAATACCTAGGGGTTACTATGAACACTAGTAAAGTACACATCAATAATCTGTATATCAAATATACCTTTGTTCACTTTGCCATCCTTCTTATCCACCAAGTATTTGGGGTAGTTCCGCTTCCAGTGATCATTTCCTTTGTAGTAAAAGCACTTAGTTTTAGGCTTAGATTTAGCTTTGGGCTTCTTCATGGGAGTGACAACTTGCTTTCCATTCTATTTGAAGTTCCCTTTCTTTCCATTTGCCCTTTTTCTTGAAACTACTGGTCTTGTCAATCAACACTTGATACTTTTCTTGATTTGTACCTTCGTCGATTTCAGCATCACGAAGAGCTCAGGAATTGTTTTCGTCGTCCCTTGCATACTATAGTTCATCATGAAGTTCCAGTAACTTGGTGATGGCGACTAGAGAACTCTGTCAATCACTATCTTATCTGGATGATTAACTCCCACTTGATTCAACTGATTGTAGTACCCAGACATTCTGAGCATATGCTCACTAGCTGAGCAATTCTCCTCCATCTTTTAGGTGAAGTAATTGTCATAGGTTTCATACCTCTTGACTCGGGCATGAGTCTGAAATTTAAACTCTGGGAACATCTCATATGCTCCGTGGCGTTCAAAACATCTTTCTGAAGTCCCGGTTCTAAGCCGTAAAGCATGGTGCACTAAACTATCAAGTAGTCATCATATTTGAGCTAGCCAAATGTTCATAAAGTCTGCATCTGCTCCTGCAATAGGCCTGTCACTTAGCGGTGCATCAAGGACATAATTCTTCTGTGCAGCAATGAGGATAAACCTCAGATCACGGACCCAGTCCGCATCATTGCTACTATCATCTTTCAACTTAGTTTTCTCTAGGAACATATAAAAACATAGGAAGCTACAACGCGAGATATTGATCTACAACATAATTTGCAAAATACTATCAAGATTAAGTTCATGATAAATTACAGTTCAATTAATCATGTTACTTAAAAACTCCCACTTAGATAGACATCCCTCTAGTCATCTAAATGATCACGTGATCCAAATCAACTAAACCATGTCCGATCATCACGTGAGATGGAGTAGTTTTCAATGGTGAACATCACTATGTTGATCATATCTACTATATGATTCACGCTCGACCTTTCGGTCTCCAGTGTTCCGAGGCCATATCTGCATATGCTAGGCTCGTTAAGTTTAACCCGAGTATTCTGCGTGTGCAGAACTGGCTTGCACCCGTTGTATGTGAACGTAGATCTTATCACACCCGATCATCACATGGTGTCTCGGCACGACGAACTGTAGCAACGGTGCATACTCAGGGGGAACACATACCTTGAAATTTAGTAAGGGATCATCTTATAATGCTACCGCCGTACTAAGCAAAATAAGGTGCACAGAAGATAAACATCACATGCAATCAAAATATGTGACATGATATGGTCATCATCATCTTGTGCTCATGATCTCCATCACCGAAGCATCGTCATGATCTCCATCATCATCGGCGCGACACCTTGATCTCCATCATAGTATCGTTGTCGTCTCGCCAACTATTGTTACTACGACTATCGCTACCGCTTAGTGATAAAGTAAAACAATTACATGGCGATTGCATTGCATACAATAAAGCGACAACCATATGGCTCCTACAATTTGCCGATAACTTTGTTACAAAACATGATCATCTCATACAACAATTTATATCACATCATGTCTTGACCATATCACATCACAGCAAGCCCTACAAAAACAAGTTAGACGTCCTCTACTTTGTTGTTGCAAGTTTTACGTGGTTGCTATGGGCTTCTAGCAAGAACCGTTCTTACCTACGCATCAAAACCACAATGATTTTTCGTCAAGTGTGTTGTTTTAACCTTCAACAAGGACCGGCCGTAGTCAAACTCGATTCAACTAAAGTTGGAGAAATAGACACCCGCCAGCCACCTATGTGCATAAGCACGTCGGTAGAACCAGTCTCATGAATGCGGTCATGTAATGTCGGTCCGGGCCGCTTCATCCAACAATACCGCCGAATCAAAGTAAGACGTTGGTGGTAAGCAGTATGACTATTATCGCCCACAACTCTTTGTGTTCCACTCGTGCATATACTACGCATAGACCTGGCTCAGATGCCACTGTTGGGGAACGCAGTAATTTCAAAAAATTTCCTACGATCACGCAAGATCTATCTAGGAGATGCATAGGAACGAGAGGGGAGAGTGTGTCCACATACCCTCGTAGACCGAAAGCAGAAGCGTTTAGTTAACGCGGTTTATGTAGTCGAACGTCTTCACGATCCAACCGATCCAAGCACCGAATGTACGGCACCTCCGCGTTCAGCACACATTCAGCTCGATGACGTTCCTCGTACTCTTGATCCAGTTGAGGCCAAGGGAGAGTTTCATCAGCACGATGGTGTGGTGACGGTGATGATGAAGTTACCGGCGCAGGGCTTTGCCTAAGCACTACGACGATATGACCGAGGTGTGTAACTTTGGAGGGGGTACCGCACACGGCTAAAAGATCAACTTGTGTGTCTATGGGGTGCCCCTGGCCACGTATATAAAGGAGGGGAGGGAAGAGGTGGCCGGCCCAAGGGGGTGCGCTAGGTGTGGGGAATCCTTCTAGGACCCCCAGTCCAAGTAGGATTCCCCTACTCTTTCCTATTCCTAGTACGAGAAGGAGGGAAGGAGGAAGAGGGGAGAAGGAAGGAGGGGGGTGCCGCCCCCTCCTAGTCCAATTCGGACCAGCCCATGGGGGGGGGGCGACCACCCCTTAAGTCCCTTCTCTCCTTTCCCGTATGACCCATTAAGGCCCATACTTCCCCCCGTGAATTCCCCTAACTCTCCAGTACTCCGAAAAATACCCGAATCACTCGGAACCTTTTCGATGTCCGAATATAGCCTTCCAATATATCGATCTTTACATCTCGACCATTTCGAGACTCCTCGTCGCGTCCGTGATCTTATTCGGGACTCCGAACAAACTTCGGTCATCAAATCACATAACTCATAATATAAATCTGAAAGCACAAGTGCTCTCTGGGTGATTTTGGTTATCAATGACAACATATCTCTTGTTGGACTAATACTTTTACCTAGTATGTTTCAGATAAGTTCAACAATGGAGTGGCATGGACTAGAGGATGTGGAATCCCTTCAAAATGCTAAGGACAAAAGGATTGGCTCAAGCTCAAAGCACAAGACTCCATTTTACTTTTAGTAATCCAAGATCACATTGAGTCAATAGGAAAGCCAATACTATTAAGAGGGGGTGAGGTGTTGCTTAATGGCTTGCTTGCTCAAAATGCTTAGTGATATGCTCCAAAGCCCTCAACTACTTTCTCACATCCACATATGTGCCAAACCAAAAGTCAAACTCGGCCCTACCAAAACTTTCTATCCGGCGCCACCGAGTTCAATTGACATAGCCACTGCCAGAAACCCTAGTCTTTTCGGTCTCACCGATAGGGATCTCGGTCTCATCGAGATGGGATTGCAATCTCTTTGTTTCCTTTTCTAACCATTTTGGTCTAACCGAGATGAACAGATCGGTCACACCGAGATTGCAATGCAAACTTCTGTTCCCTTTCGTAACATTTCGGGTTCACCGAGATGAGCGAATCGGTCCAACCGAGTTTGCCTGACCAACTCTCTGGTTATCTTATTACCAAAATCGGTCCCACCGAGTTTGTGTAATCGGTCTCACCGAGATTACATTATGCCCTAACCCTAAAGATATCGGTCCCACCGAGTTGACATGTCGGTCCAACCAAAAGGCCTAATTGTCACATTATGAACTAAATTGGTCTGACCGAGTTTAACGATTCGGTCCCACCGAGTTTGGTAAGTTGTGTGTAACGGTTAGATTTTGTGTGGAGGCTATATATACCCCTCCACCCACTCTTCATTCATAGAGAGAGCCATCAGAACATGCCTACACTTCCACTATCCATTTTCTGAGAGAGAACCACCTACACTTATGTTGAGATCAAGATCTTCCATGCCTACCAAATAAATCTTGATATCTAGCCTTCCCCAAGTTGCTTTCCACTCAAATCTTCTTTCCACCAAATCCATATCCTATGAGAGAGAGTTGAGTGTTGGGGAGACTATCATTTGAAGAACAAGAGCAAGGAGTTCATCATCAACACACCATCGATTACCTTTTGGAGAGTGGTGTCTCCTAGATTGGTTAGGTGTCACTTGGGAGCCTCCGTCAAGATTGTGGAGTTGAACCAAGGAGTTTGTAAGGGCAAGGAGATCGCCTACTTCGTGAAGATCTAACCAAGTGAGGCAAGTCCTTCGTGGGCGACGGCCATGGTGGGATAGACAAGGTTGCTTCTTCGTGGACCCTTCGTGGGTGGAGCCCTCCGTGGACTCACGCAACCGTTACCCTTCATGGGTTGAAGTCTCCATCAACGTGGATGTACGATAGCACCACCTATCGGAACCACGGATAAAAAATCTCTGTGTCTCCAAACTGCGTTTGCACACTCCAATCCCATTCCCTTACTTTCTTGCAAGTTGCATGCTTTACTTTCCGCTGCTCACATACTCTTTGCAAGCTTGCTTGATTTATATTGTGAATGGTTAAACTTGTGCCAAAACTCCACTCCAACTTAAAGAAATTAAAAACTGCCAACTTTGTGTGTTGAGTGTCTATTCACCCCCTCTAGACCCCTCTTCTCGATCCTTTCAATTGGTATGAGAGCTTTGGTCTCCATTTCTTTTGTTTAATCACCATTGGAGGAAGATGGATGAGTCTACTTTGGGGAGTCTTAGACATAGAGTGCCTATACTTGATGGAGAGTATTTTCATGAGTGGAAAAATGAGATGCTTGTGATTTTCAATAAATATCATTTGAACAAGTACATTACCAGCCCTTGTGCACCTCATGTTGATCCTATGCATCCTACCCTTGATGAGTCCATTGACATGATTCGCAATCTTAGAACTGTTAATCTTATCACTAGAGGTTTGCCTAGAAACTTGATTGGTTGCTTGCCTACTCTTGAATGTGCCTACACCATATGAAAATTTCTCGAGGAACAATTTCCAAATTATTCCTTGCAAAATCTAGATGAAATTTTCCATAAGTCTATTGCCTTGAGTAAGATGAATTCCAATGATCCTAAGTTTGGTGATTGCCTTTTTATGCTTACAAATCTTATGCGTGCCAAAGGAGAGGTTGGAATTATTAGTGATATTATCTCCGAAGCCATTAGAATTCATAAAGATGACTATTGTCAAAATCATTTGTCTAACGAATCACCCTCTCTAGGAATTGATCCACATGACGATGTTGAACACGGATACTATGATGAGGATGATGATGATGAATTTGATCTTGATGATGCAATGAGACATTTTGGTCTTATGGCAAATCGGATATATGGCAGGAGGAAAGGAATGTGTCCTTGATAGTGGATGTACCGATCACATGATCAGAGATAAAGATATGTTTGGTGAGCTTGCTGAAAGCAACGGCCCTCAAAAGTGTGTCACTTTTGGTGATAGCTCAAAGGGTAAGGTGGTTGGCCTCGGTAAGGTGGCCATCTCACATGATAGCTCCATACAAAATGTCATGCTCATTGAATCTCTTGGCTACAATTTACTTTCAGTCTCTAGACTTGCTAATTTCGGTTTCAATGTCCTATTTACTGAAGTATATTGCCAAGTGTTTCGAAGAGATAATCATAAAATGGTCTTTACCAGTATACGTAGAGGTGATATTTACATTGTTGATTTCACTAAAAAGGCTCAACCTAAAACTTGCTTAATTGCTAAATCTTCGAAAGGTTGGTTGTGGCATAGACGGTTAGGTCATGTGGGCATGCGAAACATTGACAAGCTTATTAAAGGTGATCATATCCTTGGAGTTAAAGATGTCATATTTGATAAGGATAGACTTTGCAGTGCTTGTCAAGTAGGTAAACAGGTTGGAGGAAGCCATCCCGTGAAGAACATCATGACCACACGAAGACCGCTCGAGCTACTTCACATGGATCTCTTTGGTCCCAACGCTTACAAAAGTCTCGGTGGAAACTCTTTTGGTCTTGTTATAGTTGATGATTTTTCAAGATTTACGTGGGTGTTCTTTCTTGATGATAAATCGCAGGTCCAAAAGATCTTCAAAAACTTCGCTAGGAAGGCCCAAAATCAATTTGAGGTGAAGATCAAGAAGGTTCACAGCGACAACGGAACGGAGTTCAAGAACGCAAATGTGGACACCTTTCTTGACGAAGAAGGGATTTCACATGAGTTCTCATGTACGTACACACCTTAACAAAATGGAGTTGTTGAGAGGAAGAACCAGACACTCTTACAAGACGTCAAAGCACTTTTGGGCGGAAGCGGTTGAGATAGCTTGTCATGCAACAAATAGGTTGTATCTTCACAAGCTACTCGACAAGACGACATATGAGCTTCTCACCGGTAACAAACCCCAAGATGGATACTTTCGAGTATTCGGCTCAAAGTGCTACATTCCTGATAAGCATCATCGTTCTAAATTTTCACCTAAATCTCATGAGGGATTCCTACTTGGTTATGGCTCAAACTCTCACACTTACCGTGTATACAACAATTTCACCCGAAAGGTTGAAGAAACAGTATATGTGAAGTTTGATGAATCTAACTGCTCGCAAGTAGAGAAATTGACAATTGATGTAGGAGATAAAGATACTTTAGAAGCAATCCAAGACTTGTCTATTGGCAAGGTTCGTCCAACGGAGGTGTAGGAGAGTACCTCGTCCGTCCAAGTGGAAGCTTATACCTCACGACAAGGTGAACCAAGAGTTGATATGGAGGCATCCACAAGCGGGACACACCAAGATGAAGAAAATGAGGAAGTACACCAAGATGAACCGCACCAACCTCCTTCTCCACCACGACGAGAGAACAACAACGTCAACAATGATGAAGGCCAAGAAGAAGAACAAGATGATGAAGAAGACGTTCCATCCCGATCAAAGCAAAAGCTCCCACGAGTTCGAGCAAGAGTTGCTAGAGACCATCTTGTCAAACAAATCTACAGCGGAAGAATCACTCGCTCAAAATCCCGTTTGGCTAACTTTTGTGAACATTATTCATTCATCTATAGCATTGAACCTATGAAGGTTTAAGAAGCATTGGAAGATCCGGATTGGATAAACACCATGCACGAAGAACTACACAACTTTGAGAGAAACCAAGTGTGGACATTGGTCGAGAAGCCCGACAAAAACCACAACATCATCGGTACCAAATGGGTGTTTCGCAACAAGCAAGATGAAGGTGGACAAATAGTTCGCAACAAAGCACGTCTCGTCGCCCAAGGCTACACTCAAGTCGAAGGTATGGACTATGGTGAGACATATGCCCCCGTTTCTAGACTTGAGTCCATTTGCATCTTACTTGCCTATGCTAATCACCATGCACTACAAAAAAAGACACATCCATGACATTTTGGGCTGAACAAATTTTTTTCTTTCATACATATGACACTTCTATGACGATAATTGTGACAAAACTCGGTATCATCATAGATGTGGTGGGCTCCTACTACTATGACAAAAAATCATGACAGAAAATGGGCTTTTCGTCCTGGGCGGGCCGGAGACGTAGCTGCATGACATTCTTTGGACCGTCCATGATGGAAAAAACTGTGGTAGAAGCGAGGGCGAGGAAAATTTTGGGGAGTTCCCGATTACGGTGGGTGGTCGGGGGCCGAGCGATGCACGTTTCTCTCGTACACGTACGCGCGTGTATGCAAGGCGTTGGCTCTGACTGAACCCAAGCGAGGCATTGGGCTCTAATTGAACCCGAGCGATCGCACTGCAGGCTACGCGTTGCTGAACCCGAGCGATCAATTCCTTCACTACTGCTGCTAACTGAAGCCGATT
>NC_041389.1:102141004-102147873 GCF_002162155.2 Triticum dicoccoides | reverse complement strand
CTCTGGATGAACAGGACCCCGATCGATGGAGCCGGTTGGGGCTGGATGAACAGGACCCCGTGGAGGGCTGGATGAACAAGACGACCCCGTGGAGGGCTGGATGAACAGTAGAAGGTGGAGGGGTGGATGAACAGTAGCCAGTAGAGGGGTGGTTGAACAGGAGCCCGTGGAGAGGGGTGGTTGAACAGTAGCCGGTGGAGTAGCGCACGGTGGAGGCTGGATGAACAGGAGCCCGTGGATGAACAGTCGCAGGTGGAGGCTGGAGGAGGTCGACGGTGGATGAACAGTAGCCCGTGGAGGCTGGAGGAGGTCGACGGTGGAGATGAACAGTATCCCGTGGAGTCCCGTTTTGCGGTACGCCACACCCCTCCCGATGAACAGGACCCCCGTTTTGACCGTAGCGCTCCAACACAAGTCCGTTTCGTCCATTTTGCGATACGCCACACCCCTCCCGATCAACAGGACCCTCGTTTCGACCGTAGGAGGTCCGTTTCGTCCGTTTTGCGGTACGCCACAACCCTCCCGATCAACATGACCCCCGTTTCGACCGTAGGAGGTCCGTTTCCTCCGTTTTGCGGTATGCCAAACCCCTCCCGATGAACAGGATCCCATTTTGAATGTGGCCGGTCGAACACAAGGCCGTTTCCTCCGTTCTACGGTACGCCAGGCCTCGTTTCCATTGCCTGTTCCGTCCAAGCCCTCCCGATGAACATGACGACGCATTCCGTTCCGACCTAGCCGGTTGGCTCCCCATGAGCACGACGACGACACTGTTTCTCTGTTCCAACCCAGCCATGTACACGAGCCCTGGCCGTATGTATGCGCGAGTAGGCGTTCGAGACCCCGCCCGTATGTACACATACGTGGCCGTATTTTCTTTCTTGCACCCTGGCCTATGTACGTACGTGTACATGCTACGTGCGCGCCTCTACTACGACACGTGCGCGCCTTTACTACGACACGTGCACGCCTCTACATCCACCAGTATGTACTCGCGACCAAAATGACAATGCTACGTACGCTTCAACCAGGTGGGTCCCGACTGTCAGGCACTTCCTTGCGTGCAAAGATGTAGCTGGTGGGTCCCAGCAGTCAGGGGGGCGAATCGTTTTTTTACGGACGCACTTCCTTGAGTGCGAAGATGTAGCTGGTGGGTCCCAGCAGTTAGGGGGAAATGTTTTTTCGTGAAATACAGTGGACCGTTCGGTGGGTCCCAGCTGTCAGGTGGAGGAATCATTATTTTCCACGTAATAAGGAGGCACTTCCTTGCTGCGGCCGTGGACCCAGCTGTCAGCCTCTCCACGTACAGTCCACGTCCGATGGAAGTCGTTCCTTGACCACGTTGACCACGCGCCGCCGAGAGCACCACGGCGGTTGACGACGGCGAAGCTTAGGAAGGGGACGACGGGGAGCCGGGGAAGACGCGGCAGTGGAAGCCCACGCGGAGAGGAGTACGAGGGTTCACTGGTTCGGCTGCGGTGTGAGGCTACCATCGTCGCAGGGCCTGGCCAGCGGTGGGAATAGTAGGGGGCGGTGAGGCCTCCGCGGCAGCATAGCCGGCCACGGGAGGAAGGAGCATGTGGCACGACCGGCGCTGCTTTGGGCAGCTGGAGCAAGAAGACCAGAGGTTGAAGAAGCACTACGGCAGTTGGATGGACATCGTACGATCACTGGAGCTAGAATCGTTCATATTGACTTAAGTTGACAAAGGCCCCCGTCCCAGTCAACTTAGTAGGCTCACAAGTCAGCCTCCCACCATGGTGGGTCCCAGCTAGCAGGGGGAGTATTCATTTTTTTGTGCGTAATAAGGAGGCACTTCCGGTGGGTCCGAGCTGACAGTGGGGGAAACGTTTTTTTCGTGAAATACGGTGGCCCGTCCGGTGGGTCCCAGCAGTCAGGGGGGAAACGTTTTTTTTCGTGAAATAAGGTGGCCCGTCCGGTGGGTCCCTGCTGTCAGGTGGAGGAATAATTATTTTGCACGTAATAAGGAGGCACTTTCATGGCCGCCTGGACCCAGCTGTCAGCCTCTCCACGTATAGTACTCTTCCGATGGAAGTCGGTCATCGACCATGTTGACCACACTGTGTTGAGAGCACTAGGGTGGTGGACGACGGCGAGGCCTAGGAAGGGGACGACGCGGAGCCGGGGAAGACGCATCAGTGGAAGCCCGTGCGGAGAGGAGTACGAGGGTTCACTGGTTCGGCTGCGGTGTGAGGCTGCCGTCGCTGCAGGGCCTGGCCAGCGGTGGGAGTAGTACGGGACGGTGAGGCCTCCGCCGCATCACAGCCGGCCACGGGAGGCAGGAGCACGCGACACGACCGGTGCTGCTTTGGGCGGTTGGAGCAAGAAGACGAGAGGTTGAAGAAGAACTACAGTCGTTGAATGGACATCGTACGATAAGTGCAACTAGAATCGTTTATATTGACTAAGTTGACAAAGCCCTTGGTACGCGTCAACTTAGTAGGCCCACAACTCAGATTTGGCTGAGAACATATAGCCCATTTGCAATTTGTAAGAATGTACAACCCATTTTTTAATTCTAATGGAATTTACTACAGCCCATTTACAGTTTGTTAAAAGTACAACCCAACTTCTAGCTAGGACAATGATTAATAATTTCAAACAGCCGCTCAAAATAGAATTCAAAAAAAAATTCCACATTTTGATGGGATCCGAAATATTTTTATCCGAAATTTCTAGTTAGGTTAAATATAATTTCAAAATAAATTTGTATTAGGTTAAAATCCAATGAAATATTGCGTGCGCAACAAGTAATGAAATTAAATTTTCAAAGTCCAAAAATAATATATTTTTTAAACTAATTACGTGTTTTTTTGAAAAGAAAGGGGTTTCCCCCTGCCCCAACTTTTATTGAAAGCCAAGGCAAACCAACACACACAGACTGTTAAACAGCGCTCGGCAGCAGCCCAAGAGTAGCTGCCACAGATGGTCACACGAGCATGGATCAAACTACCCTATTACAGCAGTTTTAAGCAGGTCCAAGACTGGACGCATAACCAGTAAAAACACACATGCTAGCTGATATGTCCATTTTCCATCATGCTTTTATAATCAATATTTATTGCATTATGGGCTGTTATTACACATTATATCTCAATACTTATGGCTGTTCTCTCTTATTTTACAAGGTTTACCATGAAGAGGGGGAATGCCGGCAGCTGGAATTCTGGCTGGAAAAGGAGCAAACGTTGGAAACCTATTCTGCACAACTCCAAAAGACCTGAGACTCCACGAAACAACCTTTTGGATTTATTAAGGAATTATGAGCAAAAGAAATAGGCCAGGGGGCGCACACCCTGTCCAAGAGACAGGGGGCGCCCCCCTAGGGGCGCGCCCTCCTATCTCCTGGGCCCCCTGGTGGGCCTCCGGCGTCCATCTTCTGCTATATGAAGGGTTTTGTCCTAGAAAAATTCGTGGGCAAGCTTACGAGATGAAACTCCGCCGCCACGAGGCGGAACCTTGGCGGAATCAATCTAGGGCTTTGGCGGAGCTGTTCTGCCGGGGACACTTCCCTCCGGGAGGGGGAAATCATCACCAACGATCCTCTCATCGGGAGGGGGTCAATCTCCATCAACATCTTCACCAGCACCATCTCCTCTCAAACCCTAGTTCATCTCTTGTATCCAATCTTGTATCCAAAACCACAAATTGGTACCTGTTGGTTGCTAGTAGTGTTGATTACTCCTTGTAGTTGATACTTATTGGTTTACTTGGTGGAAGATCATATGTTCAGATCCTTAATGCATATTATTACACCTCTGATTATGAACATGAATATGCTTTGTGAGTAGTTACGTTTGTTCCTGAGGACATGGGTGAAGTCTTGTTATTGGTAGTCATGTGAATTTGGTATTCTTTCGATATTTTGATGAGATGTATGTTGTCTCTCCTCTAGTGGTGTTATGTGAACATCGACTACATGACACTTCACCATTATTTGGGCCTAGAGGAAGGCATAGGGAAGTAATAAGTAAATGATGGGTTGCTAGAGTGATAGAAGCTTAAACCCTAGTTTATGCGTTGCTTCGTTAGGGGTTGATATGGACCCATATGTTTAATGCTGTGGTTAGGTTTACCTTAATACTCCTTTTTGTAGTTGCGGACGCTTGAAATAGGGGTTAATCATAAGTGGGATGCTTGTCCAAGTTAGGGCAGTACCCAAGTGCCGGTCCACCCACATATCAAATTATCAAAGTACCGAACGCGAGTCATATGAGCGTGATGAAAACTAGCTTGACGATAATTCCCAATGTGCCCTCAGGAGCTCCTTCCTCATTATTAGAATTTATCCAGGCTTATCCTTTGCTACATAAAGGATTGGGCCACCTTGCTGCACTTTATTTACTTTATTTACTTTTGCTTGTTACTATTTATCTTATCACAAATCTATCTATCACCTACTATTTCAGTGCTTGCAGAGAAAACCTTACTGAAAACCGCTTATCATTTCCTTCTGCTCCTCGTTGGGTTCGACACTCTTACTTATCGAAAGGACTAGATAGATCCCCTACACTTGTGGGTCATCAAGACTCTTTTCTGGCGCCGTTGCCGGGGAGCGTAGCACTCTTGGTGAGTGGAACTTGGTAAGGAAACATTTATATTGTGTGCTGAAATTTTCTATTACTTGTCACTATGGGAACTAATCCTTTGAGTGGCTTGTTTGGGGTATCTTCACCCCAGCCAGAAGAGCAAGGATATGCTCCTCAACCTACTGAACCTTATGAAAATGTTCACTTTGAGATTACTTCGGGTATGATAGAAAAACTGCTAGCTAATCCTTTTGCAGGAGACGGAACATTGCATCCCGACTTACACCTTATCTTTGTGGATGAAGTTTGTCGATTATTTAAGCTTGCAGGTATTCCCAATGATATTTTCAAAAGGAAGGTCTTCCCTTTATCTTTGAAGGGATATGCAATGACATGGTATAGGCTATGTGATGATACGAGATCTTGGAATTATAAGCGATTGAAATTGGAATTTCACCAGAAATTCTATCCTATGCATCTTGTTCATCGTGATCGTAATTACATATATAATTTCTGGCCTCGCGAAGGAGAAAGCATCGCTCAAGCTTGGGGGAGGCTTAAGTCAATGTTATATTCATGCCCCAATCATGAGCTCTCTCGGGAAATGATTATTCAGAATTTTTATGCTCGGCTTTCTCTTGATAATCGCAACTTCCTTGATACTTCCTGTGCTGGTTCCTATATGCTGAAGACTATTGATTTCAAATAGGACTTATTGGAAGGAATTAAACGCAACGCTAAAGATTGGGGTTCCAACGATGGTAAGGAGTTAGGTATGACACCTAAGTTTGATTGTGTTAAATCTTTATGGATACCGATGCTTTCCGTGGATTTAGCTCTAAGTATGGAATTGACTCTGAGATAGTAGCTACTTTTTGTGAAACTTTAGCTGCTCACGTTGATCTCCCTAAAGAGAAGTGGTTTAAATATAATCCTCCTGTTGAAGTGAAAGTAGTTGCACCTATTACAGTCGTAGAGAAGACTATTACATATAGTGATCCTATTATTGCTATTGCTTATGTTGAAAAACCTCCTTTTCCTGTTAGGATAAAAGATCATGTTAAAGCTTCGACTGTTGTTCATAAGAGTAATACTAGGACTTATACACCCCCTGAGCAAATTAATGTTGAACCTGGTATTGCTATGATTAAAGATCTCTTGGATGAAGACTTAGATGGGCATGTTATCTCTTTCGTGGGTGAAACTGCTAATATTGCTAGAACCGACACTAAGACCCGTAGACCTGTTGTAGGCACTCCTGTTATTTCTGTTAAAATAGGAGATCATTGTTATCATGTCTTATGTGATATGGGTGCTAGTGCTAATGCGATACCTTATGATCTTTATAAAGAAATTATGCACGATATTGCACCTGTTGAATTAGAAGATATTGATGTTACTATTAAGCTTGCTAATAGGGACACCATTAAACCTATTGGGATTGTTAGAGATGTTGAAGTCTTGTGTGGGAAGATTATATACCCTGCTGATTTTCTTGTTCTCAGTTCCCCACAAGATGATTTTTGTCCCATTATTTTTGGTAGACCCTTCTTGAACACTGCTAGTGCTAAGATTGATTGTGAAAAGAATATTGTCACTGTTGGCTTAGATGGTGTAACGCCCCGGATTCGATGCGCCAGGTGTCATTCAGTTATTCACCGTCGTTGCCATGTCATTTGCTTGATTGTTGCATATTGTCATGTCATCATGTGAATTTCATTTTGCATACGTGTTCGTCTCATGCATCCGAGCCTTTTCCCCGTTGTCCGTTTCGCGATCCGGCACTCCTATGCCCTCCGGCGTTCCCCTTTCGTCTCTCGTTGTGAGCGGGTGTTAAATGTTCTCGGAATGGACCGAGCCTTGCCAAGCGGCCTTGGTATAGCACCGGTAGACCGCCTGTCAAGTTTCGTGCCATTTGGAGGTCGTTTGGTACTCCAACGGTTAACCGGGTAACCGTAAAACCCCCTTCTCTTTGCAGCCCAACACCCCTTCCAAAGTGGCCCAAAACCCATCTAACTCCCCTCCATGCTCTCGGTCGTTCGATCACGATCGTGTGGCCGAAAACCGCTCCTCATTTGGACTCTCCTAGCTGCCTCTACCTATAAATATGCCCTCCTCGTCCAAATTCGCGGATGAAATCCTACCCTAACCCTAGCCCCGCTCCTCTCGCCCGCCGGACATGTCCGATCTGGGCCGGACATGTCCGCCACTGCCCCCTCAGCCAATCCCCACGCGACACGTGTCCTCCGCCGCCGTCCCCGCGCCGCCGGCCCGTGGAGCCCATCCGGGGCCCGCGCGGGCCCAGATCCGCCGCCGCCC
>NC_041389.1:102133559-102140616 GCF_002162155.2 Triticum dicoccoides | reverse complement strand
TCCGGACGCCGCGCCTTCCGGCCGCAGGAGCCCGCCGCCGTCGTCCCGCCTCTCCGTTGCCGCGCCGGTGCGCGCCTCCTCCGGGTGCCCCGTCTCCGCCCCGCCGCTCGCCGTCGTCCCCTTCGTCTTCGGCCACCGCACAGCTCGCCGGAGCTCCGGCCGGATCCGAGGGAGTGGATCAGATCCACCAGTCCCTCGATCCAAACAGCGTCCCGCTTTCCCGGATCCCTCCATCCCGCACGGCTCCGTCCTGGTTTCTGCGAGGTTAATTTTGGCCAAGTCCCCAAATCTGCAGTAATTTTCATGCCATGTTCATCACATTGTATCTCTGCATTCGTAGCTTCGTTTCGTGCGTGTAATATGTCAAATTGTTCATCTCAACGAGTACATCATTTCATTCCATTGCATCATATTCATTTGAGCTCATCTTGATGCCTGAATAATCGTTGCAAGAGTGCTTCATGATGTTTTCTGCTGTCTCTTAACAGAACGAGCTCTTTTGTCATTTTTGCCATGATTGACGTGTGCATCCTATGAGGTTGACGTCTACATGTGTTAGGAACTATGCCATGCCATCTTTATAGAGGTGCTTACCATGTATTTTTGTGATCAATGTGGTGACTAGCACAAGCATGTAAACTAGGCATCGTGATGTTGCTGATTTTAGTCCATGTCTGCTGTTATTTTGATGCCATGTAAACTTGATGCTACAGAGAGATCCATGCATATTTTGAGATACTTCAGTAAGGGTGTTTTGAACAATAAGTTTTTTTCTATCCATTCATGCCCTTGTTTGCAATTATGGAGTAGTCTAGCATGTCATTTTCGTGCTCTACTTTTGCTTCAAAATGTTTCCTGGCAGATTGTTTACATGTTATTCAATTTGGCCAAGGTTGCTATAGTTGATCCTTGCATGCTATGGACTTGTTATTGACTTGGTTTGATTCACAAACATGTCTTCTTGATGATGCTATGCTTATCTTGTCATGCAATGACTTGTGGTGAGTGAATCGAGCTTGTTAAGTAGTGTACATGATGTTGCTGTTTTGCTAGGCTGAATCTGTTATTTCGTGATGCTATGTAAACATGTTGCTACTAATCATTCTATGCATAATCTGGAGATGTTATATAAATATGTTTGTATCTTCATGTCATGCTCTATCCATCTATGCCCCTGGTAGCATTTATAGCCTGCTGTAGCTTGTTCATATCTTGCTCCAAAGTTGCTTCATAATGTTGCTGTCAGCCTGTTAACATTAAGTTCAGTTGTTGCCATGATTGTTGCTAGTGTTCCATGCACCCTATGACCTTGCTATTGCCATGCTTAGCTTCACAAATATGTCTTCTTACTGTTGGGTGCCTTGCCATGCCGTGTTTTGCTCTATAGTGAGTTGCACAAGCTCATTTACATGCCTTCATAATTCTGTTCCTGCCATGTATGAATCTGTATAATAACTTGCTATGTTTACATGGGTGCCATCATATTTTCTGATCCCTTTTTGGCTTATGGTCAGTAAGGGACTTTTGATCTACGCATTTAGTAGATTCATGCCATGCCTTTGTTTGCCATGATAAGTTCCTGTAACATGTTGTTTGATAGCTCTAAACATTGCAACCTGATGTTATTTTCTGCAAAGTCTGAAATTGTTATAACTTGCAACCTTACCATGTGTGTTTGAGCATGTTCTAGTGATTTCTACAGATAGCTTAGTGTTCATGTTTTGTTGTGCTTTACGTGTACATCATGTCCATGCCTTTTGTTATCATGTTGGGGTGCTGTAGCATGTTGTTTTGATGCTTGCAAGATGCCTAGTTGCTGTTTTGGACAGATTGTTGCTATAACTTGTATAGTGTGTGTGTGTGTGTGTTGAACCGTTGCTCCGTTTTGAGTGTGCTCTATATGAAACTTGCTTAGAATTGCATGTAGTTTCATATTATCATGTTGCATCCTTGTTTTGAGGTGTTTGCTTGATGTTTGTATGCATTTTGCATCAATGCCATGTTTAACTTGTTTTGCTCATATCTTCTAGGCTGTAGCTCCGAACTAAATGAACTTTATATGTAACTTGACTAGAATCTCATGTAGATCATCTTTGTGCATCTTAACTTGCTGTTTAACGAATTGAACATAAGGTTTATTCAGATCTGGACCAATTTAGAAACTTGCATATGAGGACTTACCGGAATTGTTATATGTTGTTCCCGGCCTCATTTAAACTTGCCTTGAAGTGTTGCTCTTGTTTGCATCATCTCTTGCCATGAGTAGCTTCATGTAGTCTTGTCTTGCATCATGTTTGTTGTGCATCATGCCTTGTTCATGTGTGGTGTGTTTACTATGTTGTGTGTTTCTTCTCGATAGTTCCTGTTTCGTTGCGATCGTGAGGATTCGTTCGTCTACGCTTGGTTTGGCTTCGTCCGGTTGTCTTCTTCATGGACTCGTTCTTCTTCCTTTCGGGATTTCAGGCAAGATGACCGCTACCCTGGATCTCACTACTATCATTTCTATGCTAGTTGCTTCGTTCTATCGCTATGCTGCGCTACCTATCACCTGTTTATCAAGCCATCCCAAATTGCCATGAACCTCTAACCTTTGACACCTTTCCTATGCAAACCATTGTTTGGCTATGTTACCGCTTTGCTCAGCCCTCTTATAGCGTTGCTAGTTGCAGGTGAAGTTGAAGATTGCTCCATGGTGGACAGGATTTTGGTTGGGATATCACAATATCTCTTATATTATTATTAATGCATCTATATACTTGGTAAAGGGTGGAAGACTCGGCCTTTTGCCTGGTGTTTTGTTCCACTCTTGCCGCCCTAGTTTCCATCATACCGGTGTTATGTTCCCGGATTTTGCGTTCCTTATGCGGTCGGGTGATTTATGGGACCCCCTTGACAGTTCGCTTTGAATAAAACTCCTCCAGCAAGGCCCAACCTTGGTTTTACATTTGCCTCACCTAGCCCTTTTTCCCTTGGGAGTCGCGCTCTCGAGGGTCATCTTTATTACAGCCCCCCCGGGCCAGTGCTTGTCTAAGTGTTGGTCCAAACTAGAGCACCGTGCGGGGCCATTCCTTGGCAACTTGGATTCGTCGGTTCCTGTATGCTTCGCTTATCCGGTGTTGCCCTGAGAACGAGATATGTGCAGCTCCTATCGGGATTGTCGGCGCATCGGGCGGTCTTGCTGGTCTTGTTTTACCATTGTCGAAATGTCTTGTAAACCGGGATTCCGAGTCTGATCGAGTCTTCCTGGGAGAAGGTCTATTCCTTCGTTGATCACGAGAGCTTGTCATGGGCTAAGTTGGGACACCCCTGCAGGGTATAATCTTTCGAAAGCCGTGCCTGCGGTTATAGGCAGATGAGAATTTGTTAATGTCCGGTTGTAGATAACTTGACACCAGATCCGATTTAAAACGCATCAACCGTGTGTGTAGCCGTGATGGTCTCTTTTCGGCGGAGTCCGAGAAGTGAACACGGTTTCTGTGTTATGTTTGACGTAAGTAGGAGTTCAGGATCACTTCTTGGTCATTGCTAGTTGGCGACCGTTCCGCTTGCTCTCTTCTCGCTCTTATTTACGTATGTTAGCCACCATATTATGCTTAGTCGCTGCTGCAGCCTCACCACTTTACCCCTTCCTTTCCCTTTAAGCTTTGCTAGTCTTGATACCCATGGTAATGGGATTGCTGAGTCCTCGTGGCTCACAGATTACTACAACAACAGTTGCAGGTACAGGTTGTGCGATGATCATGACGTGAGAGCAATGCTTGCTTGCATTGAGTTCTTCTTCTGCTTCTTCGATCAGGGGATAGGTTCCAGGTCGGCAGCCTGGGCTAGTAGGGTGGATGTCGTTTGAGTTTCTGTTTGTGTTTCATCTGTAGTCGGATGATGCTCTTATGTATTGTGATGTTGTATTCGTGTGGCATTGTATGCCTTATGTATGTATCCCCATCTATTATGTAATGTTGATGTAATGATATACACCTTGCAAAAGCGTTTCAATATGCGGGTCTATCCTTGGTGGGACCTTCGAGTTCCTTTTGGATAGGGTCGCATATTGGGCGTGACAAGTTGGTATCAGAGCCTCAACCGACCCTAGGAGCCCCCCCTTGATTGATCGTGTAGTTTGGCCGATGTTGAGTCTAGAAGAAAACTATTTTCGGAGTCTAGTTATATCGGAGAGTAGGAATTCTTTTTACTCCTCAGCCCCTTCGTCGCTCTGGTAAGGAATCTTGACGTAGGTGTTTTGAATTACTTCTCTTCCCCTTCAAATTTTTCTTTAGGACCACGCAGTTGGTTTTCTGATCGTTGTTCCTCAGCTCTTTTCATCCGGTGCATTTCTCGTCAAGTGGACTCGAGCCTCTTCATCTTTGAGTTCAATCATCAGTTGTTTTCTTTTCCCACCCGCCCTCCCCTTTTCTTCTCGGAACCGGAGTCCATAATCGAGTATCCATCCTACTCGTGCAAAGTCCTTGCCTTCTTTCTTCAATGTTTTCAACCGGTGTTGTCTCTTCAAGATATTCGTCGATTTCCCCTTCCAAGTTGCATTTGTTTTCCCGCCCTCCCACCCTATTCTTCCCGGAGTCTGACTCTCTCTCGACCATCTATTTCATTCATGTGGAGCCTCTTCAGTCTTCCCTCAATTGTTTCAACCGGTGAATTCCCGTCTCGTTCGTCATTCTTTATCTCTTTTCTTCTCCGGTGGATTCAATTCCAATTTTTGGGTTGATCATATTCTTTTCCCTCGGATCAAGTGTTTTCCCTGCTCGTTCGCCTCTCGCCAGTTTATCCTTCCGGAGTATTCAAGTCATCTCAGGAGATTCGTCTGTGTTCTAATTAATTCAAGGTTGTCACCTCATCCAAATATTTCAACTATTCTGATGCATCTTTTATCTGTTCAACAATCCTTTCCAACGGTGTTTTCTTTCTAGTGGGCCCTAACCCACATGTCTTTTCCCAGGATCTTACCTAACTCTTCTAATTCCCCCGGAGTTATTCTCAATTCTTTTCAAGTGTGACGTAAGAATGAATTTCATCAGTCACATGCCTTCTCCAAGATCGCTTCCAAATCATTTCATGGTTGGCTCAACCTCTTCGCTTTACATTCTTCCGGAGTATCTCAGTAATTTCGATGGTGTTTCTCGTCGTCATTTGAAGATCAAAGAAGAGTTGTCCTCTAAATCTTTTCCGTCCTCTCGAAGATTCGTGGTTCTAGCTTCGTATCATCCTCTCGATTTATTTCAGTTTGTCAGATATTCTTTTCTTACCGATCCGGAGTATGTCAAAAGTTGTTTTCCCCTTTCTTTTCATCGGAGGCCATCATTTCAGCTACCGTTATCCATTTATCCCGGTGCTTCGTCCAAGTGTTCTTTAATCAGCTCGTGATCTCTTTGTTCTTTTGCATCTAAATCCCCTCTAGCTTATTTGCTCTTCTAATTCTTCCCGGTAATTCATTCTCTTTCATCAGTCATTTTCGAATTCTTACGGTGGTTCGTTCAAGATTCTTTTTCTTTGATTATCATTTCAATCCTTCCGTTCTTTTCAATCCTACCGGTGGTTCATGAAGACCTTCTCAAGTTTTGTGCTATCCCTTCTCAAGCTTGCGATATGTCTCTTCTCAATCATTTTCAAGAAGAATAAGTAGTATGCAGAAATCCATTGTTTGTCATCAATTTAATTTGATGAAGGATAAGCATACAATAAATCTTATTCTTATTTCATCCAAGTGATTAATACCTTCCTTTGGAGTTTGTTCTTGATGAATAAATTCTAGTTCCAGGTGTTCTCATCTTTTCTTTTCCGGAGTTCAAATTTCCTCAGTCATTTCGTCAGAACCTCCATCTAAATCATCGGAAGGCTCATCTTATTCTTTCATCCTTTAATTCTATCTCATCATCCTTTTTGTCAACGGAGTTCTTCATGGTGGTTATTCATGATTAAATTCATTCCTCAAGTGTTCATCAAGATTCTCATCGAAGGAGCTCAAGTATCATTCCATCCTCTCAAGTTCGTGTTCTATTCTTTCCTTGTTCAGACGGAGTGCTGCCTAAATCCTTTCAGTATTATTCGTTTCTTATCTCGTTCTAACCGGAGTGCTTTCATAGTCTATCTGATTCTGTGAGCTTTCGATTCTCGTCATTCTCGTCGTTCCCCTCTTCTTCTTGACTGCTCTCGACTCTTTGCTTCTTCTCTTTAGTTCTTGCTTCACCTCATCCCTTTTCCCCTTCTGTCTCGGTCCTAAGATCTCGGGACGAGATCTCTTGTTAGTGGAGGAGTGTTGTAACGCCCCGGATTCGATGCGCCAGGTGTCATTCAGTTATTCGCCGTCGTTGCCATGTCATTTGCTTACGTGTTGCATATTGTCATGTCATCATGTGCATTTCATTTTGCATACGTGTTCGTCTCATGCATCCGAGCCTTTTCCCCGTTGTCCGTTTCGCGATCTGGCACTCCTATGCCCTCCGGCGTTCCCCTTTCGTCTCTCGTTGTGAGCGGGTGTTAAACATTCTCAGAATGGACCGAGCCTTGCCAAGCGGCCTTGGTATAGCACCGGTAGACCGCCTGTCAAGTTTCGTGCCATTTGGAGGTCGTTTGGTACTCCAACGGTTAACCGGGTAACCATAAAACCCCCTTCTCTTTGCAGCCATACACCCCTTCCAAAGTGGCCCAAAACCCATCTAACTCCCCTCCATGCTCTCGGTCGTTCGATCACGATCGCGTGGCCGAAAACCGCTCCTCATTTGGACTCTCCTAGCTCCCTCTACCTATAAATATGCCCTCCACGTCCAAATTCGCGGATGAAATCCTACCCTAACCCTAGCCCCGCTCCTCTCGCCCGCCGGACATGTCCGATCTGGGCCGGACATGTCCGCCGCCGCCCCCTCAGCCAATCCCCACGCGACACGTGTCCTCCGCCGCCATCCCCGCGCTGCCGGTCCGCGGAGCCCATCCGGGGCCCGCGCGGGCTCAGATCCGCCGCCGCCCGGCCCATCCGTCCCCGCCGCCTCGCGCCTCGCCGCCGGCCGCCGCCGCGGGCGCTGCCGCGCACCGCCCGACCGCGCCCCGC
>NC_041389.1:102081842-102133096 GCF_002162155.2 Triticum dicoccoides | reverse complement strand
GCCAGCCAGCCGCGGCTCGGCCCGGCCGCCGCCTCCACCTCCCGCCGATCCGGCTCGCCTCCGGCCGCCGCGCCTTCCGGCCGCAGGAGCCCGCCACCGTCGTCCCGCCTCTCTGTCGCCGCGCCGGTGCGCGCCTCCTCCGGCTGCCCCGTCTCCGCCCCGCCGCTCGCCGTCGTCCCCTTCGTCTCCGGCCGGATCCGAGGGAGTGGATCAGATCCACCACTCCCTCGATCCAAACAGCGTCCCGCGTTCCCGGATCCCTCCATCCCGCATGGCTCCGTCCCGGTTTCTGCGAGGTGAATTTTGGCCAAGTCCCCAAATCTGTAGTAATTTTCATGCCATGTTCATCGCGTCGTATCTCTGCATTCGTCGCTCCATTTTGTGCGTGTAATATGTCAAATTGTTCGTCTCAACGAGTACATCATTTCATTCCATTGCATCATATTCATTTGAGCTCATCTTGATGCCTGAATAATCGTTGCAAGAGTGCTTCATGATGTTTTCTGCTGTCTGTTAACTGAACGAGCTCTTTTGTCATTTTTGCCATGATTGATGTGTGCATCCTATGAGGTTGATGTCTACATGTGTTTTGAACTATGCCATGCCATATTTACAGAGGTGCTTACCATGTATTTTTGTGATCAATGTGGTGACTAGCACAAGCATGCAAACTAGGCATCGTGATGTTGCTGATTTTAGTCCCTGTCTGCTGTTATTTTGTTGCCATGTAAACTTGATGCTACAGAGAGATCCATGCATATTTTGAGATACTTCAGTAAGGGTGTTTTGAACAATAGGTTTTTGTCTATCCATTCATGCCCTTGTTTGCAATTATGGAGTAGTCTAGCATGTCATTTTAGTGCTCTACTTTTGCTTCAAAATGTTTCCTGGCAGATTGTTTACATGTTATTCAATTTGGCCAAGGTTGCTATAGTTGATCCTTGCATGCTATGGACTTGTTCTTCACTTGGTTTGTTTCACAAACATGTCTTCTTGATGATGCTATGCTTATCTTGTCATGCAATGACTTGTGGTGAGTGAATCGAGCTTGTTAAGTAGTGTACATGATGTTGCTGTTTTGCTAGGCTGAATCTGTTATTTCGTGATGCTATGTAAACATGTTGCTACTAATCATTCTATGCATAATCTGGAGATGTTATATAAATATGTTTTGATCTACATGTCATGCTCTATCCATCTATGCCCCTGGTAGCATTTATAGCCTGCTGTAGCTTGTTCATATCTTGCTCCAAAGTTGCTTCATAATGTTGCTGTCAGCCTGTTAACATTAAGTTCAGTTGTTGCCATGATTGTTGCTAGTGTTCCATGCACCCTATGACCTTGCTATTGCCATGCTTAGCTTCACAAATATGTCTTCTTACTGTTGGGTGCCTTGCCATGCCATGTTTTGCTCTGTAGTGAGTTGCACAAGCTCATTTACATGCCTTCATAATTCTGTTCCTGCCATGTATGAATCTGTATAATAACTTGCTATGTTTACATGGGTGCCATCATATTTTCTGATCCCTTTTTGGCTTATGGTCAGTAAGGGACTTTTGATCTATGCATTTAGTAGATTCATGCCATGCCTGTGTTTTCCATGATAAGTTCCTGTAACATGTTGTTTGATAGCTCTAAACATTGCAATCTGATGTTATTTTCTGCAAAGTCTGAAATTGTTATAACTTGCAACCTTACCATGTGTGTTTGAGCTTGTTCTAGTGATTTCTAGAGATAGCTCAGTGTTCATGTTTTGTTGTGCTTTATGTGTACATCATGTCCATGCCTTTTGTTATCATGTTGGGGTGCTGTAGCATGTTGTTTTGATGCTTGCAAGATGCCTAGTTGCTGTTTTGGACAGATTGTTGCTATAACTTGTATGGTGTGTGTGTGTGTGTGTTGAACCGTTGCTCCGTTTTGAGTGTGCTCTATATGAAACTTGCTTAGAATTGCATGTAGTTTCATATTATCATGTTGCATCCTTGTTTTGAGGTGTTTGCTTGATGTTTGTATGCATTTTGCATCAATGCCATGTTTAACTTGTTTTGCTCATATCTTCTAGGCCGTAGCTCCGAACTAAATGAACTTTATATGTAACTTGACTAGAATCTCGTGTAGATCATCTTTGTGCATCTTAACTTGCTGTTTAACGACTTGAACATAAGGTTTATTCAGATCTGGACCAATTTCGAAACTTGCATATGAGGACTTACCGGAATTGTTATATGTTGTTCCCGGCCTCATTTAAACTTGCCTTGAAGTGTTGCTCTTGTTTGCATCATCTCTTGCCATGAGTAGCTTCATGTAGTCTTGTCTTGCATCATGTTTGTTGTGCATCATGCCTTGTTCATGTGTGGTGTGTTTACTATGTTGTGTGTTTCTTCTCGATAGTTCCTGTTTCGTTGCGATCGTGAGGATTCGTTCGTCTACGCTTGGTTTGGCTTCGTCCGGTTGTCTTCTTCATGGACTCGTTCTTCTTCCTTTTGGGATTTCAGGCAAGATGACCGCTACCCTGGATCTCACTACTATCATTGCTATGCTAGTTGCTTCGTTCTATCGCTATGCTGCGCTACCTATCACCTGTTTATCAAGCCATCCCAAATTGCCATGAACCTCTAACCTTTGACACCTTTCCTATGCAAACCATTGCTTGGCTATGTTACTGCTTTGCTCAGCCCTCTTATAGCGTTGCTAGTTGCAGGTGAAGTTGAAGATTGCTCCATGGTGGACAGGATTTTGGTTGGGATATCACAATATCTCTTATATTATTATTAATGCATCTATATACTTGGTAAAGGGTGGAAGACTCGGCCTTTTGCCTGGTGTTTTGTTCCACTCTTGCCGCCCTAGTTTCCGTCATACCGGTGTTATGTTCCCGGATTTTGCGTTCCTTACGCGGTCGGGTGATTTATGGGACCCCCTTGACAGTTCGCTTTGAATAAAACTCCTCCAGCAAGGCCCAACCTTGGTTTTACATTTGCCTCACCTAGCCCTTTTTCCCTTGGGAGTCGTGCTCTCGAGGGTCATCTTTATTACAGCCCCCTCGGGCCAGTGCTTGTCTAAGTGTTGGTCCAAACTAGAGCACCGTGCGGGGCCATTCCTTGGCAACTTGGATTCGTCGGTTCCTGTACGCTTCGCTTATCCGGTGTTGCCCTAAGAATGAGATATGTGCAGCTCCTATCGGGATTGTCGGCGCATCGGGCGGTCTTCCTGGTCTTATTTTACCATTGTCGGAATGTCTTGTAAACCGGGATTTCGAGTCTGATCGGGTCTTCCTGGGAGAAGGTCTATTCCTTCGTTGATCGCGAGAGCTTGTCATGGGCTAAGTTGGGACACCCCTGCAGGGTATAATCTTTCGAAAGCCGTGCCTGCGGTTATAGGTAGATGTGAATTTGTTAATGTCCGGTTGTAGATAACTTGACACCAGATCCGATTTAAAACGCATCAACCGTGTGTGTAGCCGTGATGGTCTCTTTTCGGCGGAGTCCGGGACGTGAACACGGTTTCTGTGTTATGTTTGACGTAAGTAGGAGTTCAGGATCACTTCTTGGTCATTGCTAGTTGGCGACCGTTCCGCTTGCTCTCTTCTCGCTCTTATTTACATATGTTAGCCACCATATTATGCTTAGTCGCTGCTGCAGCCTCACCACTTTACCCCTTCCTTTCCCTTTAAGCTTTGCTAGTCTTGATACCCATGGTAATGGGATTGCTGAGTCCTCGTGGCTCACAGATTACTACAACAACAGTTGCAGGTACAGGTTGTGCGATGATCATGACGCGAGAGCGATGCTTGCTTGCATTGAGTTCTTCTTCTGCTTCCTCGATCAGGGGATAGGTTCTAGGTCGGCAGCCTGGGCTAGCAGGGTGGATGTCGTTTGAGTTTCTGTTTGTGTTTCATCCGTAGTCAGATGATGCTCTTATGTATTGTGATGTTGTATTCGTGTGGCATTGTATGCCTTATGTATGTATCCCCATCTATTATGTAATGTTGATGTAATGATATCCACCTTGCAAAAGCGTTTCAATATGCGGGTCTATCCTTGGTGGGACCTTCGAGTTCCTTTTGGATAGGGTCGCATATTGGGCGTGACAGATGGTATGTCTCATGAGTTTAATTTCGCTAAGTTTAGTAGACAACATCATGAAAAGGAACCATCTAGTAAGGATGAGATTATTGGTTTTGCTTCCATTGCTGTTCCTCCAACTGATCCGTTAGAACAATATTTGCTAGACCATGAAAACGATATGTTTATGAAGGAAAGGGAAGAAATAGATGATGTGTTCCTTAAACAAGAACCTATGCTAATCTTCTCGTTGAAGTTCTTGGGGATCCCCCTCCACCCAAGGGTGATCCCGTGTTTGAACTCAAACCATTACCTGATAATCTTAAGTATGCTTATGTTGATGAAAAAGAAATATATCCTATTATTATTAGTGCTAACCTTTCAGAGAAAGAAGAAGAAAGATTATTGAAAACTCTGAAGAAGCATCGAGCTGCTATTGGATATACCCTGGATGATCTCAAGGGCATTAGTCCCACATTATGTCAACACAAAATTTCAGTGGAGAAAGGTGCCAAACCTGTTAGAGATCCTCAAAGACGATTAAATCCCAAAATGAAGGAAGTGGTGAGAAAGGAGATACTAAAACTCCTTGAGGCAGGTATTATTTATCTCGTTGCTGATAGTGAATGGGTAACCCTATCCATTGTGTCCCTAAAAAGGGAGGTATTACCGTTGTCCCTAATGATAAAGATGAATTGATCCCGCAAAGAATTATTACAGGCTATAGGATGGTAATTGATTTCCGCAAGTTAAATAAAGCTACTAAGAAAGATCATTACCCTTTACCTTTTATTGATCAAATGCTAGAAAGGTTATCCAAACACACACATTTTTGCTTTCTAGATGGTTATTCTGGCTTCTCTCAGATACCTGTATCAGCGGGGGATCAATCTAAAACTACTTTTACTTGGTCTTTTGGTACTTTTGCTTATAGACGTATGCCTTTTGGTTTATGTAATGCACCTGCTACCTTTCAAAGATGCATGATGGCTATATTTTCTGATTTTAGTGAAAAGATTTGTGAGGTATTCATGGATGACTTCTACGTCTATGGATCCTCTTTTGATGATTGTTTGAGCAACCTTGATCGAGTTTTGCAGAGATGCGAACACACTAGTCTCATCCTGAATTGGGAAAAGTGTCACTTTATGGTTAATGAAGGCATTGTCTTGGGGCACAAGATCTCCGAGAGGGGTATTGAAGTTGATAAAGCCAAAGTTGATGCTACTGAAAAGATGCCATGTCCCAAGGACATAAAAGGTATAAGAAGTTTCCTTGGTCATGCCGGTTTTTATAGGAGGTTCATTAAGGACTTCTCTAAAATCTCTAGGCCTCTAACTAATTTATTGCAAAAAGATATTCCTTTTGTCTTTGATGATGATTGTGTAGAAGCATTTGAAACACTTAAGAAAGCTTTGATCACAACACCTATTGTTCAGCCACCTGATTGGAATTTGCCTTTTGAAATTATGTGTGATGCTAGTGATTATGCTGTAGGTGCTGTTTTAGGGCAAAGAGTCGATAAGAAATTGAATGTTATCCATTATGCTAGTAAGACTCTTGATACTACCCAAAGAAATTATGCTACCACTGAAAAAGAATTCTTAGCAGTTGTGTTTGCATGTGATAAGTTTAGACCTTATATTGTTGATTCCAAAGTTACTATTCACACTGATCATGCTGCTATTAAATATCTTATGGAAAAGAAAGATGCTAAGCCTAGACTCATTAGATGGGTTCTCTTGCTCCAAGAATTTGACTTGCATATTATTGATACAAAGGGAGCTGAGAACCCCGTTGCAGACAACTTGTCTAGGCTAGAGAATGTTCTTGATGACCCATTGCCTATTAATGCTAGTTTTCTTGATGAACAATTAGCGGTTGTCAATGCTTCTCGTACTGCTCCTTGGTATGCTGACTATGCTAATTACATTGTTGCTAAATATATACCGCCTAGTTTCACATACCAGCAAAAGAAAAAGTTCTTTTATGATTTAAGACATTACTTCTGGGATGATCCACACCTTTACAAAGAAGGAGTAGATGGTATTATTAGATGTTGTGTGCCTGAGCATCAACAGGAACAAATTCTATGCAAGTGCCACTCTGAATCCTATGGAGGACACCACGCTGGAGATAGAACTGCACACAAGGTACTACAATCTGGTTTTTATTGGCCTACTCTTTTCAAAGATGCTCGTAAGTTTGTCGTATCTTGTGATGAATGTCAGAGAATAGGTAACATCAGTAGACGTCAAGAAATGCCTATGAATTATTCTCTTGTTATTGAACTGTTTGATGTTTGGGGCTTTGATTATATGGGACCTTTTCCTACCTCCAATGGTTATACACATATTTTAGTTGCTGTTGATTACGTTACTAAGTGGGTAGAAGCTATTCCAACTGGTAGTGCTGACCATAACACTTCTATTAAAATGCTTAAAGAAGTTATTTTTCCGAGGTTTGGAGTCCCTAGATATCTCATGACTGATGGTGGTTCACATTTTATTCATGGTGCTTTTCGTAAAATTCTTGCTAAGTATGATGTTAATCATAGAATTGCATCTCCTTATCACCCACAGTCTAGTGGTCAAGTAGAATTGAGCAAAAGAGATCTCAAACTAATTTTGTAAAAGACTGTTAATAGATCTAGAAAGAATTGGTCCAAGAAACTTGATGATGCATTATGGGCCTATAGAACTGCATACAAAAATCCTATGGGTATGTCTCCATATAAGATGGTTTATGGAAAAGCATGCCATTTACCTCTTGAACTTGAACATAAAGCATATTGGGCTATTAAAGAGCTTAATTATGACTTCAAACTTGCCGGTGAGAAAAGGTTTTTTGATATTAGCTCACTTGATGAATGGAGAACACAAGCATATGAGAATGCTAAGCTTTTCAAAGAAAAAGTCAAACGCTGGCATGATAAAAGGATACAAAAGCGTGAGTTTAACGTAGGAGATTATGTGTTATTGTTCAACTCTCGTTTAAGATTTTTTGCAGGAAAACTTCTCTCAAAATGGGAAGGTCCCTACGTTATCGAGGAGGTATATCGTTCTGGAGCTATAAAAATCAACAACTTTGAAGGCACAAATCCGAGGGTGGTAAATGGTCAAAGAATTAAACATTATATTTCAGGTAATCCTATCAATGTTGAAACTAATATTATTGAAACCATAACCCCTGAGGAATACATAAGAGACACTTTCGAGAACGTTCCAGACTCCGAAAAGGCATAGGTACGTGGTACGGTAAGTAAATCGACTCCAAAGCAACTCTAATGGCAATTTTCATCAGTTTTGGATTATTTAAGGATTTTAGGAAGAAAGAAGTAGTCCGAAAGGGACACGAGGCTCCCACGAGAGAGGAGGGCATGCCCCCCCTATAGGGCGCGCCCCCATGTCTCGTGGGCACCTCGTGTGCCTCCCGGACTCCATTTTCTTGTATGTTACGTATTTTGGTCGGTAAAAATTCATTATATATACTCCCGAAGGTTTTGACCACCGTATCATGCAATTATCCTCTGTTTTCGTTTCGAGCTGTTCCTATTGCAGATTTAGAGCACCATGACTTCTCCCTCCTACAACAACGAAGACAAGGATGCCTGGCTATTGAAGATAGAGTTAAAAAGAGAGGAACCGGAAGAGAGTAACAAGGGTGAAGGGATCAAGAAGGCTATGGAGGTTCAAGCTCCGGTGGTGAAAGAAGAAGACATCCCTCACCCTTTACCTAACCTTTTCACTCCAACAGAGATTGAAGCTTTCAAGATGATTGAGTTAGCCCATATACAAAACAAGTATCTCACACAGGAGAATATTTTGTTGAAGGATCATATTGCTGGGCTCAAGAGCATTATCCGCAAGTTGGAGGAGTTTTTACGCTCGATGTGCGATTATCCACCGTCATCATCACCACCTCCATCACCTCCGAAGAAATAATCACATGGGTATGGGTACTCCCCTTGGCAACTGCCAAGCTTGGGGGAGGTGCCCCGGTATCATATCACCATCACACTCCTATCTTTACCGCTTTATTTAGTTCGATCTTTTTAGTAGTATCTTGATCTATTAGTTCGAAGTTTTGATATCAAGTAGTTTTGAGTTTTTCGTTGTGATCTCTTTTTGTAAGCGAGTCCGTGTGCTATCTATAATAAAGATTAGTGTTGAGTCAAGGGCTTTGCTATGTTGCTATGATCTTGAGAAAGTAGAAAGAACAAAAGAGTTCATATTGATCTTATGGATAGTGATAACTTCACACATAGAAAGTATGAGGCATAAAAATTGTTGAGAGTTGATGAATGTAGCCTTGGTCATTGTTGCAATTAATAGGAAGTGACAAGGAAAGAGGGGTTCACATATAGATATATTATCTTGGACATCTTTTATGATTGTGAAGCACTCATTAAGTATGACATGCTAAAAGAGTTGACGTTGGACAAGGAAGACAACGTAATGGTTTATGTTTTCCGACATCTCAGTTAAAGTATATTGTCAGTGACCTTATAAACATGTTGAGCTTGCCTTTCCCCCTCATGATAGCCAAAACTCCTTGCATCAAGTAGAGATACTACTTGCGCTTCCATATATCCTTAAACCCAGTTTTGCCATGAGAGTCCACCATACCTACCTATGGATTGAGTAAGATCCTTCAAGTAAGTTGTCATCGGTGCAGGCAATAAAAATTGCGCTCTAAATATGCATGACTTATTAATGCAGAGAAAATAAGCTTTGTACGAACTTGTTATGGAAGTAATAAAAGCGACGGATTGCATAATAAAGTTCCACATACAAGGGGCAATATAAAGTGACGTTCTTTTGCACTAAGATTTTGTGTATCCAACCCTGAAAGCGCATGACAACCTTTGCTTCCCTCTGCGAAGGGCCTATCTTTTACTTTATGTTTTACTTTAATACTTGAGTCAAGGTGATCCTCACCTTTCCCTTTTTCATTTTATCCTTTGGCAAGCTCTTTGTGTTTGAAAGATCATGATATATATATCCGATTGGATGTAAGTTGGCATAGGCTATTATTGTTGACATCACCTAAAGGTGAATATGTTGGGCGACAACACAATAAGCCCCTATCTTTCTCAGTGTCTGGCTGAAACTCTATAACCACAAGTATCGTGTGAGTGTTAACAATTATGGGAGACTACGAGATAGTTGAGTATGTGAGCTTGCTGAGAAGCTCTATTAGTGACTCTTTATGATGTTACAATAAATTGCAATTGCTTCAATGACTGAGATTATAGTTTGTTAGTTCCCAATGAAGTTTTTGAACCATACTTGACACTGTGAATTGCTTATCACTTGAACATAGGAAATCATATGAAAAAATCCATATATGTTGCTGTTATTAGAATGATCATGATGCCCTCATGTCCGTATTTTTATTTTTATCGACACCTCTATCTCTAAACATGTGGACATATTTTTCGATTTTGGTTTCCGCTTGAGGACAAGCGAGGTCTAAGCTTGGGGGAGTTGATACGCCCATTTTGCATCATGATTTTATAATCAATATTTATTGCATTATGGGCTGTTATTACACATTATATCTCAATACTTATGGCTATTCTCTCTTATTTTTACAAGGTTTACCATGAAGAGGGGGAATGCCGGCAGCTGGAACTCTGGCTGGAAAAGGAGCAAACATTGGAAACCTATTCTGCACAACTCCAAAAGACCTGAGACTCCATGAAACAACCTTTTGGATTTATTAAGGAATTATGAGCAAAAGAAATAGGCCAGGGAGCCCACACCCTGTCCAGGAGACAGGGGGGCGCGGCCCCCCCTAGGGGCGCGCCCTCCTATCTCTTGGGCCCCCTGGTAGGCCTCCGACGTCCATCTTCTGCTATATGAAGGGTTTTGTCCTGGAAAAATTCGTGGGCAAGCTTACGAGACGAAACTCCGCCGCCACGAGGCGGAACCTTGGCGGAATCAATCTAGGGCTCTGGCGGAGCTGTTCTGCCGGGGACACTTCCCCCCGGGAGGGAGAAATCATCACCAACATCATCACCAACGATCCTCTCATCGGAAGGGGGTCAATCTCCATCAACATCTTCACCAGCACCATCTCCTCTCAAACCCTAGTTCATCTCTTGTATCCAATCTTGTATCGAAAACCACAAATTGGTACCTGTGGGTTGCTAGTAGTGTTGATTACTCCTTGTAGTTGATACTTATTGGTTTACTTGGTGGAAGATCATATGTTCAGATCCTTAATGCATATTATTACACCTCTGATTATGAACATGAATATGCTTTGTGAGTAGTTACGTTTGTTCCTGAGGACATGGGTGAAGTCCTGTTATTGGTAGTCATGTGAATTTGGTATCCGTTCGATATTTTGATGAGATGTATGTTGTCTCTCCTCTAGTGGTGTTATGTGAACGTCGACTACATGACACTTCACCATTATTTGGGCCTAGAGGAAGGCATAGGGAAGTAATAAGTAGATGATGGGTTGCTAGAGTGATAGAAGCTTAAACCCTAGTTTGTGCGTTGCTTCGTTAGGGGTTGATATGGACCCATATGTTTAATGCTGTGGTTCGGTTTACCTTAATATTCCTTTTTGTAGTTGCGGACGCTTGCAATAGGGGTTAATCATAAGTGGGATGCTTGTCCAAGTTAGGGCAGTACCCAAGTGTCGGTCCACCCACATATCAAATTATCAAAGTACCGAACGCAAATCATATGAGCGTGATGAAAACTAGCTTGACGATAATTCCCAATGTGTCCTCGGGAGCTCATTCCTCATTATTAGAATTTGTCCAGGCTTATCCTTTGCTACATAAAGGATTGGGTCACCTTGCTGCACTTTATTTACTTTATTTACTTTTGCTCGTTACTATTTATCTTATCACAAATCTATCTATCACCTACTATTTCAGTGCTTGCAGAGAAAACCTTACTGAAAACCGCTTATCATTTCCTTCTGCTCCTCGTTGGGTTCGACACTCTTACTTATCGAAAGGACTATGATAGATCCCCTACACTTGTGGGTCATCACTAGCCTACAAGAAGAGCAAAGACAAGCAGCCAACTAGCAATGGATGCCCCGACTATGGATCCATGACTCCTCCTCTAATTATTTTTGCATCATCTCCAGGCGATTCTAAGCAATTCCCCTCTTCGGTAGTCCAACAGCTTTAAGCACCGGAGAATAAGAACACCCTGAGTTTCTGAGAACAAGATTTTCCATTGCCTGATCGTTGCCCCCAACAGATTCAAGACACAGTGTATACTTCGCCATCTTCGGCCCTGGAAAACAAAATCATTGCGCAAACACCATAAGCTCCACAAGGCAGCAGCAGCAGAAATATTCAAAGCTTCACAATGTTTTCGTTTCCTCCAGAAGGAGGCTGTCGGTGTCAAAACCGGCGGATCTCGGGTAGGGGGTCCCGAACTGTGTGTCTAGGCGGATGGTAATAGGAGACAAGGGACACGATGTTTTTACCCAGGTTCGGGCCCTCTCGATGGAGGTAAAACCCTACTCCTGCTTGATTAATATTGATAATGTGGGTAGTACAAGAGTTGATCTACCACGAGATCAGAGAGGCTAAACCCTAGAAGCTAGCCTACGGTATGATTGTTGTTCGTCCTACGGACTAAAACTCTCTGGTTTATATAGACACCGGAGAGGGCTAGGGTTACACAGAGTCGGTTACAATGGGAGGAGATCTTCATATTGAATCGCCAAGCTTGCCTTCCACGCCAAGGAAGGTCCTATCCAAACACGGGACGAAGTCTTCAATCTTGTATCTTCATAGTCCGAGAGTCCGGCCAAAGGTCATAGTCCGGCCATCCGGACACCCCCTAATCCAGGACTCACTCAGTAGCCCCTGGACCAGGCTTCAATGACGTCGATTCCGGCGTGCAAATTGTCTTCGACATTGCAAGGCAGGTTCCTCCTCCGAATATTTTATAGAAGATGTTGAACACAAGGATAGTGTCCGGCTCTGCAAAATAAGTTCCACATACCACCGTAGAGAGAATAATATCTGAACAAATCTAATCTGCTGACGTATTCCGCAGCGTGACATCATGCCCCGGCCAAGCCTTTATTCGAACCATTTTACTGTTCCACCTCAGTGCGTTTAGTGAGGCGGTTTCCTTGGCACGTCTTGTCAAAGCAGAGATCGTGTCCCCTTATTCCGGGATTCTCATCAATACGAGCGTGGGTAACCCAACCGTGCCTTTGGTATGACTCCCTAATTGAAAGCAAGTCCCAAACGGATACGGGGAGGGCTCTTGGTATTCAACCCCTTTATAAAGAGACCAAGGCTCGACTCCTTTCTTATTAATTCAATCGAATCCGCCCCTCGCCTCGAGTTCCAACACCCAAAGCTCCAGTTTTAGGCGCTTCGAACCTTCAATGATGTCCGGCTCTGACCTTCAAGGCTGGTGGATGCCTTCCTCCGTTACGGAAGAAGACGTGCGAAAGCTGAGAGAGGCCAGGTATCTAACCGGCGAAATCTCACATAGGCTGCCTGCTCAAGGGCAGGCCATTCCCACTCCCTAGCCCGGTGAGAGCATGGTGTTCACATCTCACTTCCTTCGGGGGCTAGGCTTCCCGATTGATCCCTTCGTGAGGGGGCTTATGTTTTATTACGGGCTGGAATTTCACGACTTAGCTCCAAAGTCCATCCTCCAAATCTCATCGTTCATTGTCGTGTGTGAGGCCTTCCTCCATATTACTCCTCACTTCGGATTGTGCCTTAGAACCTTCAAGGTGGAACCGAAGATGATCGAGGGGCAACATGCTGAGTGCGGAGGAGCTATCATAAGCAAGATGGACGACGCTCCATGGCCCGAGGGCTCTTTCCAAGAGGAGTTCGGCTTATGGCAACGGGACTGGTTTTACATCACAGCCCCCAGGGGCACCACATTGGTGGCGGCACCTGCTTTTCGCTCGGGTCCCCCACCATGGCTAGCATCCTGGGTCAATGAAGGGCTTATCTGGGGGCCGTCCAAAGACGTGCCCTTGCTGCAGGGCCACATTCGGGATCTCCTAGAAAGAGATATCAGCTTGACCGTAGTGGCGCAAGTTATGCTGATTCGCCGCATGCTGCCCTGCAAACGTCGCCCTCTCCGCCTGTGGGAATTTAATCCGTAGGGACCGCGAGTCCTCCAACACTTTATGGGCACGACGCCTGTGGAGATGTACAAATTGTTCTTCCGATCACAAGCAAGGTGTCCGGACTTGTCCGAGGACACAGGCCTGAGCTGCAATCGCCAGGATGCCCAAGTAAGTAGCCCTGTATTTGGACACGCCATCTGTATTTTTATCATAAAATTGCCCTTAATAGAGCTATCCTTTGAACAGGAGTGGATAGCAAAAGCAAAGCTTATCAGATGTCCAGCCCCCTGCCCGAGACCACGCCGGATCCCGTGTTAACCAGGATGCTGGAGATTGCGCCTTTGGCAGAAGGCGAGGAGGGGAACCAAGGAGCTACCGCCTCCACGAAGGAAGCTGTTAGAAAGGGAGGAATCGAGAATTCCCCCAACCAGGGAAAGAAAAGGACTGCCTCTGAAGACCCGGAGGGGATGGCCTCAAAACGGGGGAAGAAATCTTCGCCAGAGGATCCGGCGCCGGAGAATGTCTCGGCCACATTGCGTCCCCAAGGGGATCAGCTCTCCACCGAGCCGTAAGTAAAGAGAGGGGTTCCAAAATGAGTGACATCCCTGTTTAATTTCTGAGGAAGATAACCGAAATATTACCTTGCAGTTCGGATCTCAACCCTTCTCACATGAGCTCATCCTCAGGGGATCTTCGTCCGGAGATGATGGAGAGCGAAACGCCTCCCCTAGCTGCACCGTCTTACGAGGCAGGCGACCCTGAGGTGTCGCCTCGGAGGGTTTCTCCAAGTCCGGACCCTAAAAAAGGTCGTTAGGCTAGTCCGGCACCCTCTGGTGCGCGGTCGGAGGGGCTAAAGGATCTGCTCGGGCGAGCGTCTATCTCAGAAGAACACTGTGTGTTGATGAACACGGTGATTGGAAGGATTTCATCCGCGGAAAGCGGATTGTACGAGGCCGCCAGGAGTTTATTGACAGGCTTTGAGGTACGTGAAAAGGTGTACCTTTTGGTAGAGCCGCATATATAAAACGCGCCCTGTATGAATAGTAGCCCCTGAGACTCTATGTGTTGTCAAAAATGACGGCGCACAGAGGATCATAACCACAGGTATAATATGCCACCTTTTCTATGAAGGTGGCGAGGCGTTCGGTGGCTAGCCGGACTGATGAACCTGTCGAGCTAAAGCGGCAACTTGACGTAGCAGATGCTGGCATCGCGCTTGTAAATAAGCGGTTAGACGAGGCACAAGGTATGTTCCAGAGATATCTGATAAGAGGAGCTCGATACTCATGCATTATAAGATATGTGCTTAATGTAGATGGTGCTGCTGCCGTGGAGAACCTTCGGGCGGAACTTGCCCGAGCCAAGGAGCAAGCGAGGAAAAGTGATGCGGTTGCCGTTAAAGCGGCTGAAGAGCTAGAAGCCGAATAGGCTGCTCACTGCCAGAGCAAGAAAGTAATAGCCGAGATGGCTATTAGATTGAAGGATGCTGCCGACCGCTGTAAATTTCTTGAACAAGAAGATAGGGCGGCTCAGAAGGACCTTGAAAAGAACACTACCGAGGCCAAGGATACTCGCTCTGCAATGAGAGCTATGAAGGAGGAGCTACGTCAGGCCGGAGATATCACGGCTGGAAAGCCCTATATGCTGCGGATGAAGTTCAGGGATCCTAAGTATGCTCCGTTAGACCGGCAGTGGAGTGCGGAAAACACTTATCTGGATTTGGCAGCGAGTGCGGCAGACGCGAGCGAACACTTCCGGGGTCGAGGTGACCATGAATTGGAAGAACTTTTTTGGTCGCAGTTCCACAATCCAGAACGCCCACTTTCGGTATCCGACCGTTTGGCTGCCTGGGCGGAGCTGAACAGGTTATCCGGACTCGCCATGAGGTATGTTGCGAGTCGTCTGTGGCCGGAAGGGCCAGAGCCGAAGAATTATTTTAGCTTGGTGCAGCAGTTCCTTGCTTCGGTGCCGCATGTTGATGCAATGAAGAGGTCGGCGTGCATAGAGGGTGCACAGATGGCTCTTGCCCGTGTCAAAACATACTGGGCGGATATGAAGGCCAGTGTTGTTGCATCCCGGGATTCGGACGAAAGCCGAGTACCTGCCAAGCACTACTTTGAGGAAGTTCTTCAGGGCACTCGTTTAATAGAGGCTCAGTGCTCGAAGGATGTTGTGCTCGAATAGCATGTGCTATTGTAAAACAAATATTTTGATAGAATATAAAAGCTTTTTATACTTGTGCTTGCAAGAATTATAATGCCTCTTGTGCGGTCGTTAATGTATATGTGTATATAACCTGAAAGATGGCAGTCGTTGGCTTCAGCCCCCATGCATATAATGCGGGGGTGTTCGCAAAAAGGCGCTTTTTCACACTTAATCCAACGTCTTGGTCCTATAAAGGATGTGATAGCGCAGCGAACTAGGCAACCAGACTATAATGCTTTATCACTTTCACTTAGCCATAGGAGTTTGACGGTGGGGCTACTGAATAGCCCCTAGGGGCACCGCGCTCGCCCGAATTCAGGGCGCGTGTGTGCCTGACTGGGAAGCGGCCCTTCGTTAATGCGGAGGAATCCTAAAGATTCCGAAAGTCATCAAGTGGTTGACCAGTCTCTCGCTATATCATGGCAGTCAGTTTTCGGCTTTCTCTACTGAGGTGCTCGCCTAGCCGAACCGGGGCAATCGCAGTAGTTCTCCTGGTGCCGCCTTAGCCGATAGAGCGGAACGTAAGGCAGCAAAACACAGGAGCCGGGCAAACCCAACATTTGACCAAAGACATGATTCGGAGCTGATGCATATAAGGCCAAACTCGCGACGCCGAACACTCCCTAAGGTATTCGGTCTATATGAAAATGGGCCGAACAAAAGCCCTTGGTAAGAAGCCCCTGGTGCCCAGGAACGCGCAAAATTCTGGCGTGGCCACATGCCAAGACGCCAGCCTCCTCCTCGATTATAGCGAAACCCGGGGGATGTTATCAACAAGAGACAATAAAAAAGGTTTACGCAGGGTCTTAATCTGAAAAGAATCCTTAAAATGGGTCCCTACCGCACGTCTGCGCCTGTGTCTCCGTTGTCCCGTATCCTGGACGGGTGTAGCACGGTGTTCGTGTGCGAAAGAGATGAACTTAGTGAAAAATAATCATGCGAGAAATCTATATTAAAATAAACAAAATATAATACAAAGACATGAGTGGAATTGAGCCGTATTGTCTCCTGGTGTAAACACACGGAGCCCCTTGTACAGGGTTATGCGGCTATTAAGCCTTTGTACGTTTATGCCGGACTCGTCGAGCCGTGTCCGGGGTAGTAAAGCTGGTTTAGTGTGCGGCTGTCAAGGCAGCCGCACCATTATCCGCACTTCGGGGATCACTTGATATTTCCCTTTAATGAGATGATGCCTCGTGGACCGGGCATTTTGAGTGTGAGGGATGCATAATGCGGTATTGCGTTAAAGCGGGCGAAAGCTTCGCGTCCCAGTAGCGCTTGATAGCGACTTATGAATGGGGCGATGTGGAAGGTTAGCTTTTCGCTTCGGAAGTTGTCGGCTGAGCCGAACATGACTTCTAACGAAAGGGAACCCATACTCTGGGTATCTGGCCCGGCGTGACTCCTTGAAAGTAAATGTTGCCATGGCGAATTATTGCTGGGTTTACCCCCAGTTTGCGGATTGTGTCCTGATATAACAGGTTTAGGTCACTGCCGCCGTCCATTAGGACTTGTGTAAATTGGAGTCCGTCAATAATCGGATCCAAGACCAAGGCAGTCCAGCCTGCGTTCCGGATACCTCTGGAGTAATCCTGATGATCGAAGGTGATTGCTGTGATGACCAGTGGCGGGACTCCTCTGGGGCAGGCCGTATGGCGCGTACCATAGGCGCCATTCTGTTTTTCCCTTTTGTCACCTGAAGTGAATTTACTGTTTTGACTTCTTGTGGGAACTTCTTTTGTTCTCCGGTGTTCTGCTTGTGGGGTGCGTCGTCATCCTCGCTTGGTGTGTCGAGCCCCTTGTGTTCGGCGTTGAGTTTGCCGGACTGCTTGAAGACCCAACAATCTCTGTGTGTGTGGTTTGCAGGTCTCCCGGGAGTACTGTGTATTTGACATATTTTGTCCAAGATTTTGTTGAGGTTAGATAGCTCGTCCCTGTCATCTTTGGGGGGGCGGCTTTTTTTGATTTTGCCGAGAGCTTTTGAATCCGGCGTCGACTGCCGTGCTCATCGGGCTGTTATCCTTGATCCGGCGTTGTTCTTTGTTACGGCACGGTTTCTCATTTCCATCTCTGAGTTCAGATGTACTTGGGTCGCTGGTGCTGCTTCTTGCCAACCAGGTATCCTCTCCTGCGTAGAAGCGGGTCATGAGGCTTGTTAATGCGGCCATTGTTCTTGGCTTTTCTTGGCCGAGGTGTCTGGCGAGCCATTCATCTCGGACACTATGTTTGAAAGCTGCTAGGGCTTCGGCGTCTGGACAGTCGACTATCTGATTCTTTTTACTAATTAATCTGTTCCAGAGTTTCCGGGCTGACTCTCCGGGTTGTTGAGTTATATGACTCAGATTGTCTGCATCCGGAGGTCGGACATAGGTCCCTTGAAAATTTGCCCGGAAAGCGTCCTCGAGCTCTTCCCAACTTCCTATGGTGTTTTCGGGAAGGCCTTTAAGCCAATGCTGGGCTGGCCCTTTGAGCTTAAGGGGTAAGTATTTTATGGCGTGAAGGCCATCTCCTCTGGCCATGTGTATGTGGAGGATATAATCCTCGATCCAGACTCCAGGGTCTGTTGTTCCGTCGTATGCTTCTATGTTTACGGGCTTGAATCCCGCTGGAAATTCATGATCCAACACCTCATCGGTGAAACATAGGGGATGTGCGGCGCCCCTGTATGTAGGTGTGCCGCGATGTTCGGATATTTTTTGCGTTGCATTGCTCACTGGAGCTTGCTTTCTTGGCCCGTAGATGGATCTGGTTGGACCGGTTTTTTGATGCGAATCCTTGGGCGGATCACGTGCCGTATTGAGTGCGGCACCCTTTGTCGCTTGAGGTCGATCGTGGGGTCGTCTATCCGACCTGGTGGCTTCCTTGTTTTTTGACTGTGGGGGCTCTAAGGCCTCTTCATCAAATTCCGGTAGTAATTTCCGCTTCGGATAGCTCTTCGTGTGATGACTGTTGCCGTACTTGGGTGCGGTATTGAGTACTTTGCCCCATCTGATTCTGAGTGCATCTTCCGCTGTTTTGAGCTTCCGCTTCTGCTTTTTCAGGCTACGCGCAGTGGCGACGAGCCTTTGGTGGAGGTTCTGGCGCTCCAGCAATTTGTCCGGCATGAGGTCGTCCGGACTATTATCTTTGTCGGGGACGGATTGTTCAGTTTGTCCGCCCTGTTTGGACGGTTGCTCGATGGCATGTTCGTCTTCCGTTGACTCGCCCTGCTCTATGGCTGGGTCTCTGTCGAGGTGGGGCTTGGCGCGGCGCTTAGGCCGTCGCTTTGATTGTTTTTCGAGGGAACGATCCCTGGTTGCGCCCTTTTGATCCTCATCGTTGCTTCTTTTAGGTGTGTCCACCATGTATACATCATGTGATGAGGTGATTGTCCGGTGCTCTATAGGTGCTGGTTCTCGATTGTCTCCTTCATCGGCGTCCATACCGTCGATGTCTTCGGAGTCGTAGTCGAGCATGTCGGTTAGATCATCGACAGTGGCTATGAAGTGGGTGGTGGGAGTTCAAATTTCTTTGTCGTCCGCATTCCAACCTCGCTGACCGTAGTCCGGCCAGGGCTCTCCTGACAAAGAGAGAGACTTTAGTGAATTCAGGATGTCGCCAAAGGGCGAGTGCTGAAAGACGTCCGCGGTGGTGAACTCCACGATCGGAGCCCGATCGGGTTCAATCGGAAGGGGCGCGGGAGATTCGGAGTCCGGAAAGGAGTACGACACCTTGGAGTCACAGGCCTCACAAAGGATTAGGACGATATCCGGCTCGATCGCTGTAGAGATCGCGCCCCCTGGGGCGGCGTCCAACCGTCCGTCCCCGACTGGCGTGGTCGGCTCCGAGCTAAGGGTCGGAGCGGACACCTGAGCGGCGCTCTGGGCACTGTCTGGTGGCAGAGCTAGATGATGCCCATCGTGACAGTGTGGCCCGCTCGGCTGTGGCTCGAATCCGTCGAAGATCAAATCCCCGCGGGTGTCGGCCGTGTAGTTTAAGCTTCCAAATCTGACCTGATGGCCAGGGGCGTAGCTTTCGATCTGCTCCAGATGGCCAACCAAATTGGCTCGCAGTGCGAAGCCGCCGAATACGAAGATCTGTCCAGGGAGAAAAGTCTCACCCTGGACCGCGTCGTGGTTGATGATCGAAGAAGCCATCGGGCCTAAAGGCGACGACACAGAGGAACTCTCAATGAAAGCACCAATGTCGGTGTCAAAACCGGCGGATCTCGGGTAGGGGGTCCCGAACTGTGCGTCTAGGCGGATGGTAACAGGAGACAAGGGACACGATGTTTTTACCCAGGTTCGGGCCCTCTCGATGGAGGTAAAACCCTACTCCTGCTTGATTAATATTGATGATATGGGTAGTACAAGAGTTGATCTACCACGAGATCAGAGAGGCTAAACCCTAGAAGCTAGCCTATGGTATGATTTTTGTTCGTCCTATGAACTAAAACTCTCCGGTTTATATAGACACCGGAGAGGGCTAGGGTTACACAGAGTCGGTTACAATGGGAGGAGATTGTTGGTGTTCTGGGAACGGGGCCCCCCAGACTTGCCTGCCTGCGGCCTGCGGCGTGGCTCAATGGGGCCCCAGCACGGCCCGTCTTCATCAACACAAGCTCAAGACCCTCGCGAGGGGCCAAGCCTCGCAGGGCGGACGGCAAGGAGCTTCCTCAGGCACGGCCTCGTCAGGCTAGCTCACAAGGAGGCGGAGAGTTCAAGGCGGGGTACCTCGCGAGGTGCCCATGATGCAAGCCATGACGACCAAGGGCGCCAGCCGGGCGCCAGCCCGCGTAGTGTCCTTCTTTCCTCTTTGGTGCAAGGGGAGCAAGCGCAGGCGAGAGCATCAAGCAAAGGCATCCATTTCGGTGCAACAAGACCAAGACCAGTCCAACGACAGGATGGAGGTCACCGTGGAGCCCAGGTCGGCGACACCACCAGAGCCTTTGACAGGCGAGGACCAACTTTAGTCAGGATAAGTGTACTAGATGTTCCCCTTCAAAATGGCCAATTGTTGGCGCCCTTCCCGCTCAATATTTGGGAAGAGGCCCAGGGCCTTCGCCTATAAATAGGACTAGCCACCCACAGGGTAGAGGCATCTGGATAGGAATCTAGAGATAAGATAGGCATCTAGAATCAACCCCTCCAAAGGGACACCACCACCACAAGAACAGACCCTCGCAAGGCTGTTCTTCCTTGTATTGTTCATCAGCAGTCCAATAGGCAATCCACCACGCCACACACTGGAGTAGGGTATTACACCACAATGGTGGCCTGAACCAGTATAAACCCTGTGTCTCTTGTGTTGTTCTTCTTGTAGTTTAGATCATAGCGATTCGGCGAGGAACAGGTAGGTAGAAGGCGAAACCTCCGCGCGCACCCCAATGTTCAAACCTCAAGGGTCTGCCGGAACCAGAAATCTGACATTTGGCGCGCCAGGTAGGGGTGCGCCGGGATCCACCTTCCGCCACTTCGTGTCCCGCCGCATCGTCATCACCATGTCCGGCGACCAAGCGGGCAACCCTGCCCCCTGGACAGCTTGGCCCTCCGGCGCAGAGCCGCTCGCCCCGGGTGACCCAACGCCCCAGGCAGCTCGCGGTCCGCAGGGCACTGCGGGCTGTGGGCGACGCGGTCAGACCCCGACAGCTCTCACACCGCAACAGATGCGGTCGGCAGCAAGAGCCTCCAACCACGCCGTGGCCACGACGCCGTACACTCGCCGGGAGCAGGCGAACTCAAGGGCCGCGCTCACGGTGGTCTGAGAGCTTCTGCAGTGCAGGCTGATGGAAGGCGGCCGCGACATGCTGCTAGAGCGGGTGGCAGAGCTCCTGGGCTTCGCCGCCTCGGGGGCTCACCCCTTCTGCACTCAACTCCCGTCTCAGGCCTAGAGCATCCCACGCAGGGGCCCCACGCGTGCCCGCGGGCTCCAAGGCTACCCCGACACCGATGAAGCCGTCGGCACCGGGCCAGCGGCTGCACTGACTCCGCTCCCCGCTGGCAAAGAAGGACTTGTCACAACCCATGGCCCCAGTGGGCCGCCGCGCTACCACCCCTAGGTTGGCACATCAAGCAGAGCTGCATGGCGGGCGGAGCATTATGACGTGGCCTTCGGGGTGGCGGCCCCTGAAGAGTACGTGCCCACATGTTGGACCAAGGGCACCCGCGCGAGGGCGAACAAGGCTCGCTCCTCAGCCCAAGCTGGGGGGACAAGGCACCAGAAGCTGAGCTCTTCCAGGAGTCCCGAGGTGGCCCCACCGGCCACACTGGAAGCGACGATTATCGGGTACCACTAATTCCTCAAGTACAGGCATACGCTAATCATGGGTCGCAGGAGATGCAGGTCGCCACAGCGAGCAGCTGCCCCGCTCCCGCAACCTCCTACCCCTTAGGAGGAGGGCATCGGGGGCTGCAGGGGAGGGGCCGAGATCCGACATCACCACCGCGACGTTCGGAGCAAGGCCTTCCCAGGAGGTAGGCCCTCCGCTGGGGAGGCGCCTCAGGGCCTGCCCCTGGCGGAGGACCCGTGGTCGTCGGGGGAACCGCTGGCGACCGCTCTACCCCATCGGCGGTGTACTGGTTTCTGGTCGTCGTTGATGGCACTAGAGTGTGGCGCAAAGCGGGGCCCTCATCTGGCGATATGAAGCAAGGCCGGTACCTGTGAAGAAGGCCCAGTGCCTGTGAAGCTCGCCGCCCCGTGACACTCTCACGTAATAATGAGTGGGGCTGTACACGCCCCGGAGTCTCAGGGGTGCCGGCCTCAGGCCCTGGGGCTCCCTCCCACACCCAGTGGCAGCACTTAGCTCCGTGCTGGTGAGAAGACGTCCAAGACAAGACTAGGTGCCGGACGCGGCCTTTTTCTGCCTTCGTTGCTTTTCCCTTGGTTGTTGCTTTCCCCCACTGGATTTAAGTTGGATTCGAATTCGAGATTTGCGTGTGTTCGGGGAAGGGGTGCTTAGTCTCGTTCGAGCAATCTCTCGAGTTTCGGTTACGACCTCGCCTCAGCTGCCTCCCCTCGTGAGCCCCTCGCGAGCCGGGTCTGGCCTAGCTTGCGTGTAGCCCAGACTGCCGCCACCATATCCTCTCAGGAGGTTTTTTCACTGCAGATCCTATGGATTCGATCAATGTGCATTCGAGACACCACAGCCTCGCGCGTATTATCTCAGGACCCGCACGGGACAAAGGTAAACTAGCCATCCGGTTCTTCGCCTAGCCAACCACTTGGCGCGGGCATGTGGGCGACACAGCACCCACTAGTACGCTGAACATAAGCTTTACATAAGGGGCACCCCCTCTCAAAATGCTCTTACAATAGTCAGGTCGAAAGCATGAGTTCTATTCGTGCAGGGTAAGGAAACAGGAGAATGCGCGGTCAGTCGGATAAATCCCCCAATGCATCCTCAGGAGCACCACCCGAACTGTTGCTAGCGTCGCTGGCCTCGCCATCGCCCTCTGCGTTGTCGCCGGCGGCGTCAGGGCCATTCACAATGCCGCCCTCGTCGGCGGCCACGATCGCGTCATCATCGTCTGAAGCGAAGGCCCTGATAAGAGGGTCCATGTTGTCTTCCACCCAGTCCGCCAGGTCACCCCGGACGGCCTGGGGAACTGGGGCGATGGCGGCGTCAAAGTCGAAGTGAGGATCCATGTTCTGGAGATGGCTGAAGACACGGGAGAAGGCGCGCCTGAGCAGGGCGCGGCTCTTTTCCTCCACCAACCTGTTGGCCCTGACCGACCGCGCCTCCAGCTGCGTCACGATGTCGGTGAAGAACTGAAGGTTGCCGGTGTAGTTGGTTGCGTGCGGCGCGCCAACGGCCGCTTCGCAGATGTTTCCCAAGGCCGTGTTGGCTCTCTCCTGAAGCATGGTGAGCATGGGGGCGTGCTCATGTTCTAGGAGCCGCCGCTGGCGTATCTCGTCTGCATTCTGGCGTGCAACGGCCTCAACCTCATCCAGCCGTTGGTGAAGAAGAAGAACCTCGGCCCGAGAAGTAGTCGACTCCCCCTGCGCCACTTCAAGTGCGGCCCGCAAGGCATCAACCCGCCGCGTCACTTCCTCCAGCTTAGTCCTCAGGGCGGTGGTCCTACCTTCAGCCTCGGTCCGGATCAACGCCAGCCTCTCCTCGAACTCGCGCTCGAGGTTCGAGCGCGCCGTTGCCACCCGACGTCCGATCTCCTCCAAGACACGGATTTCCCGCGCAGCGACATCATTCTCCTCTCGTGTCACCAAGCGCTCCCTCGTCTCCAGGCGTTCGTACTCACGTGTGCGTTCGGCAGCCTCCAGCATCAGCGCTTCCTCACGCTTCTGGAGCTCCGCTGGGTCACCAGAAGTCACCTTCATCGACACGAGGGCCGCCTCGCGCAGCTCCACCTGCTCCTCCAGTGAGCGGCACCGGGCCAGGAGTTCCCATGCCCGCTCTTCCGTCGCCTCTCGCCGCTGGTCAGCTTCCCGGGCCTCCTCGACAGCCCGGGAACGGGCCACCCGAGAGTCCGCCAGGGACGCCTTGGCCTTCTCATCGTCAAGATCGCGTTGGCGGCGCGCGAGGGCGACTGCCGCCTCTAGCTCGCGCCTCTCCGCGACCAAGCGCAGGCCCTCGGCCTCAAGGCACGCGTCTTCATCAGCAAGCTCCTCACCAAGAAGGCTCACCGCGTCAGCCGCCCTCCGAAGGAACCCTTGCGAAGAGCGCGACGCTCCCTAGCGCGCTCAAGTACATCTTCCACACTGTCATCCGCCCCAAGCAAGCACTGGGGGGCACTGATTAGCGCTCCCCCTCCGGGCAGGGGGCTGGGAGCTGGCGCCCTTGAGGCGACCAGGCGCGCCTCGCCAGGAGCCTGGCCTGGGGCTAGTACATCCCCAAGTGAAGAGGCTGGGAGTACCCCAGCCAATCACCATCCACGACCAGACGTGAAGCCCACGGCAGGCTGGCTAGGCCCCGAGAAGGCTCGCGAAGGAAGGTCACGAGGCGTGCGGGGCCGCATTGCGCCTCGGGGTGATTCGTCTCTTTGACCGATGTCACCACAAGGGCTCTACTGCTCGGAGCGACCGGAGACGGTGGAGAAGGTGGAAGCAGGGGGGATGGCTCCTCAGTCATCTCCGTGAGCTCGGGAGGAAGGGCCCTGCAGAGCAAGGTTCAGGAAGGGCAGCAGAAGAATCTGGAGCTGGGAAGGGAGAAGGCTTACTCATCGATGGCGAAGTACTTCCTACGCTTCAGCAGGCGACAAGGGTAATCGTCGCCCAGGGCCTCCCTTCTCTTCCGGAGGTCCTCAAAGTCCACGCGGAAGCGGCCCAAGAGTTGAGCGCAGGAGTCAGCCTGCGACGAGGAGGGAACGTCAAGCCGACCCGCGTCAGGGGTGTCTGCCTGATGCGCGCTGCCGGTCGCCTCACCAAGAAAAGCGGCCGGGGCCTCGGAGGCCTCGGCCCCGAGTACAGCAGGCAGCTGCTCGCCGCCCTCAGCCTCGGCAGCATGGGCCTCAGGGGACGCTCCCTCTTGAGCGTTGCCCGGCGCTGTCACCCCGGCGGGGGCACCCTCGGCCTACGGAGGCTCATGCCTCCCTGCTCCGCCACTTGAGGAAGAACCGCCTCGACCAATTGAAAGGGCGGCCACTGTCACTGGATTCTCGCGAGGCCCCTGGAGGCCGACGGGGCGCGGTCCCCATTCGTCGAAAACGGGCATCTAATTCACGAAGTCTCTCCTGCCCGAACAGAGGTACAGCAAGGCCCCCCCTTGCTGGATGCTGCCAAGGTTGGGGTCCCCAGTCAGAACCAAGAGTACCTTCCTCAACGCTTCAGGCGTCAGGTCCTCTTCCTGGAGCCTCATATGATCCCCGCGCCCGTTGAAGGCCCACATTCAGCGAGAGTGGCGCTGGAGAGGGGCGACCCGGCGTAGTAGGAACTCCTTCACCACCTTGGGCGCCGTCACGTCAAGCGATCTCAAGCACTCGAAGCGACGCCAGGCGAAGAAGAGCTGGGGGCTTGTGAGCGTCTCCTGGCCCCAGCCGGAATTGGGGACAGCAGGCGAAGTCGGCTTCGACAGCAAGGGACGGGGCACCCCCACGTCCACATACAGCCACCGCTCGTGGAACCCAGGCGCGGGCGGAGGAAGACCAAAGTCAATCCCTAAGGCCGCCGTCTCGGGTGCAGCGATGAAGCTAGCGCATCCCGAGCATTGGGCGGGGTCGACAAGGTGCAGAGCGAAGAAGTGGCGCAACAGGGCGACCGAAGGGATGATGCCTACCATAGCCTCGCAAACGAAGGCGAAGACCGACAGAAGAGTAATGGAGTCGGGACCCAGATGCATCATGTGGATCTAATAATGGGAGAGCACGGCGTTGAAGAAATCTGAAAAGGGGGAATTAGCCCCGCCCACAGGGCGTCGACGAAATAGGGGACCTCGGTGATTATCCTATTGATGGAGAACCGACACGCGGGCCAGGCCGTCGTCCTCCCGCATTCATTGAAGATGGTGGCCAGGGCCGAACTAACCTCGCCCAAGCCCTCTCGATTGACTATGATCGACCGGTCCACGGCGGGGGCCGTCGATGGCGGCAAGCAAGGCGAAGGCATGGGTCCCTTTCCTCTCCCCTTCTTCGTCGGAGCCATGGCGACGGAAGGGGGGAGGAAAGGTTCGAGATTGGCTTCGAAGCAGAAGCTGGAGTTCGAAAGGAGGAAGGACAGAGGGCGCACGAGCAACGGAAAGGGGAGTGGCTGTGTACAACTGCAAGTCCGCCTAGCCTGGCACCAAATGAGGAGGCGTGGGGGAACAATGCCACCCGCGTCCAATCAACCGCCACGCAGCACCCAAGGCCGCAGGCTGTTAGGGCCCGTGACGCTTCGCACTTGCCCTTTCGCCTCTCTGCTCGGCCAAGTCCGGGCGCGCCTTGGGCCCGGGGGCTAATGTCGGCATTCTGGGAACGGGGGCCCCCAGACTTGCCTGCCTACGGCCTGTGGCGTGGCTCAAAGGGGGCCCAGCACGGCCCATCTTCATTAACACAAGCTCAAGACCCTCGCGAGGGGCCAAGCCTCGCGGGGCGGACGACAAGGAGCCTCCTCAGGCACGGCCTCGTCAGGCTGGCTCACGAGGAGGTGGAGAGTTCAAGGCGGGGTACCTCACGAGGTGCCCATGACGCAAGCCATGACGACCAAGGGCGCCAGCCGTGCGCCAGCCCGCGCAGTGTCCTTCTTTCCTCTTTGGTGCAAGGGGAGCAAGCGCAGGCAAGAGCATCAAGCAAAGGCATCCATTTCGGTGCAACAAGACCAAGACCAGTCCAACGGCAGGATGGATGTCACCGTGGAGCCCAAGTCGGCGTCACCACCAGAGCCTTTGACAGGCGAGGACCAACTTTACTCAGGATAAGTGTACTAGATGTTCCCCTTCAAAATGGCTAATTGTTGGCGCCCTTCCCCCTCAATATTTGGGAAGAGGCCCAGGTCCTTCGCCTATAAATAGGACTAGCCACCCATAGGGTAGAGGCATCTGGATAGGAATCTAGAGATAAGATAGGCATCTAGAATCAAGCCCTCCAAAGGGACAACACCACCACAAGAACAGACCCTCGCGAGGCTGTTCTTCCTTGTATTGTTCATCATCAGTCCAAGAGGCAATCCACCACGCCACACACTGGAGTAGGGTATTACACCACAATGGTGGCCTGAACCAGTATAAACCCTGTGTCTCTTGTGTTGTTCTTCTCCTAGTTTAGATCATAGCGATTCGGCGAGGAACAGGTAGGTAGAAGGCGAAACCTCCGCGCGCACCCCAGTGTTCGAACCTCAAGGGTCTGCCGGAACCCGAAATCCGACAGAGATCTTCATATCGAATCGCCAAGCTTGCCTTCCACGCCAAGGAAGGTCCTATCCGGACACGGGACGAAGTCTTCAATCTTGTATCTTCATAGTCCGGGAGTCCGGCCAAAGGTCATAGTCCGGCCATCCGGACACCCCCTAATCCAGGACTCCCTCAGAGGCTAACATAGTAAAAGAATCAGGTACAACAATCTTAAAGCATTCAGCCACCCGGTCCCAGACCTGCCTGGCAACAATGCAGTCAAAGAACATATGTTGAATGGTTTCTAATTCATCACAAAAGACACATGTCTTATCTTCTACATGTTTACGTTTGGACAAGTTGTCTCTCGTCAAACTCTTATTGTAATTACGTGTTTGGTGCATAGTTACTGCCCAGTTATTATAATTACATCCCATTTATTTTTTCTTAAAGTCCATTTTCTTGTTAAGCCTAATGCATACCTCCTAGGAAAGGTTGTAGCCCAGCGGGGCGGAGAATAACAAGTTGACCTGGATATTGTGTACAACTGTCGGCCCAGTTGCATTGCTGATGTTGAAAAAAAGGCATGTGTAGTATAGTACAACCTAACATGGTTACTCAACCCACATTCAGCGACGCCGGAAAGGCCCAAACAAGGCTTTTGTACAACTTTTTGAAGTCACTGAGTGATAACCCACGAGTGTAGGGGATAGCAACAGCTTTCGAGGGTGAAGTACAACCCAAATTTATAGATTCGACACAAGGGGAGCCAAAGAATATTCTTGAGTATCAGCAGTTGAGTTGTCAATTCAACCACACCTGGATAACTTAGTATCTGCAGCAAAGTGTTTAGTAGCAAAAGTGGTATGATAATAAAGGTAACGGTAGCGAAAGTAAAGATAAATGTTTTTGGGTTTTTGTAGTAGTTGTAACAGTAGCAACGAAAAAGTAAATAAGCAAAGAACAATATATTAAAAGCTCGTAGGCAATGGATCAGTGATGGATAATTATGTCAGATGCGATTCCTCGTGTAATAGTTATAACATAGGGTGATATAAAACTAGCTCCAATTCATCAATGTAATGTAGGCATGTATTCCGTAAATAGTCATACGTGCTTATGGAAAAGAACTTGCATGACATCTTTTGTCCTACCCTCTCGTTGCAGCGCGGTCCTTACAGAAACTAAGGGATATTAATGCCTCCTTTTAATAGAGAACCGGAACAAAGCATTAGCACATAGTGAATACATGAACTCCTCAAACTACGGTCATCACCGAGAAGTATCCCGATTATTGTCACTTCGGGGTTGTCGGGTCATAACACATAATAGGTGACTATAGACTTGCAAGATAGGATCAATAACACACATATATTCATGAAAACATAATAGGTTCAGATCTGAAATCATGGCACTCTGGCCATAGTGACAAGCATTAAGCATAGCAAAGTCATAGCAACATCAATCTCAGAACATAGTGGATACTAGGGATCAAACCCTAACAAAACTAACTTGATTACATGGTAAATCTCATCCAACCCATCACCGTCCAGCAAGCCTACAATGGAATTACTCACGCACGGCAGTGAGCATCATGAAATTGGTGATGGAGGATGGTTGATGATGATGACGGCGATGAATCCCCCTCTCCGGAGCCCCGAACGGACTCCAGATCAGCCCTCCCGAGAGAGATTAGGGCTTGGCGGCGGCTCCGTGTCGTAAAACGCGATGAAACTTTCTCTCTGATTTTTTTCTCCCCGAGACATAATATATGGAGTTGGAGTTGAGGTCGGTGGGGGTCCAGGGGGCCCATGAGATAGGAGGCCGCACCCTAGGTGGGGGCGCCCCCCTGTCTCGTGGACAGGCTGTGGGCCCCCTGGCATTAATTCTTTCGCCAAAAATTCTTATTAATTCCAAAAAGTGCCTCCGTGGATTTCCAGGACATTCCGAGAACTTTTCTTTTCTACACATAAAACAACATCATGGCAGTTCTACTGAAAACAGCGTCAGTCCGGGTTAGTTTCATTCAAATCATGCAAGTTAGAGTCCAAAACAAGGGCAAAAGTGTTTGGAAAAGTAGATACGTTGGAGACGTATCAACTCCCCCAAGCTTAAACCTTTGTTTGTCCTCAAGCAATTCAGTTGATAAATTGAAAGTGATAAAGAAAAACTTTTACAAACTTTGTTTGCTCTTGTTGTTGTAAACATGAAAAGCCAGCATTCAAGTTTCAGCAAATATAATGAATTAACCATACTCACAATAATACTTAGCTCTCACAATCACTCATATCAATAGCATAATCAGCTAGCGAGCCACAATAATAAAACTCGGATGACAACACTTTCTCAAAATAATTATAACATGATATAACAAAATGGTATCTCGCTAGCCCTTTCTGAGACCACAAAACATAAATGCAGAGCACCTTTAAAGATCAAGGACTGACTAAACATTGTAATTCATGGTAAAAGAGATCCAGTCAAGTCATACCCAATATAAACCAATAATAATGAATGCAAATGACAGTGTGCTCTCCAACGGGTGCTTTTAATAAGAAGGGTGATGACTCAACATAAAAGTAAATAGTTGGCCCTTCGAAGAGGGAAGCAAGGATTTGTAGAGGTGCCAGAGCTAGATTTTAAAATAGAGATTGAATAACATTTGAGCGGTATACTTTTGCTGTCAATGCAACATCTATGAGATGGTTGTATCTTCCATACTACATGCATTATAGGCAGTTCCCAAACAGAATGGTAAAGGTTTATACTCCCCCAACCACCAACAAGCATCAATCCATGGCTTGCTCGAAACAACGAGTGCCTCCAACATACAACAGCCCTGGGGGAGTTTTGTTTAATTATTTTGATTTGCTTTGATCTTTTTGGATCATGGGACTGGGCATCCCGGTTACCGGCCCTTTCTCGTGAATGAGGAGCAGAGTCCACTCCTCTTGAGAATAACTCACCAAGCATGGAAGATATAGGCAGCCCTAGTTGTAACATGAGCTGCTCGAGCATACAAAACAGAATTTCATTTGAAGGTTTGGAGTTTGGCACATACAAATTTACTTGGAACGGCAGGTAGATACCGCATATAGGTAGGTATAGTGGACTCATATGGATTAACTTTGGGGTTTAAGGAGTTTGGATGCACAAGCAGTATTCGCGCGTAGTACAGGTGAAGGCTAGCAAAAGACTGGGAAGCGACCAACTGAGAGAGCGACAACAGTCGTAAGCATGCATTAAAATTAATTCACACCGAGTACAAGCATGAGTAGGATATAATCCACCATGAACATAAATATCGTGAAGGCTATGTTGATTTTATTCAACTACATGCGTGAACATGTGCCAAGTCGAGTCACTTCATAAATTCAAAGGAGGATACCATCCTATCATATCACATCATAATCATTCTAATAGCATGTTGGCATGCAAGGTAAACCATTATAACTCATAGCTAATCAAGCATGGTACAAGTAACTATAATCTCTAAATGTCATTGCAAATATGTTTACTTCATAATAGCTGACTCAGGAACGATGAATCATCATATTTACAAAAACAAGAGAGGTCGAGTTCATACCAGCTTTTCTCATCCCAATAAGTCCATCATATATCGTCATTATTTCCTTTCACTCGCACGACCGAACGATGTGTATAATAATAAGAGTGCATGTGCATTGGACTAAGCTGGAATCTGCAAGCATTCAACTCAAGAGAGAAGACAAGTAATATGGGCTCTAAATTAAATAAACAATCATGCATATAAGAGCCACTAAGCATTTTCAATATGGTCTTCTCGACCCCCAAAGGAAAGAAAAGAAAATAAAACTATTTACACGGGAAAGCTCCCAACAAGTAAGAAGAAGAACTAAAAATCTTTTTGGGTTTTCATTTTAATTCTACTACAAGCATGGAAATTAAACTAACTAATTTTTTGGTTTGTCTTAAGGTTTATCAAACACACAAGAAGAAAACTAGAAAAAGAAATTTAAAGTATCATGGATAATACAATGAAAGAGTATGAGCACCGACGACTAGTGTGTGAACATGAATGTAAAGTCGGTGAGAAATACATACTCCCCCAAGCTTAGGCTTTTGGCCTAAGTTGGTTTAATACCAAGGACCGCCACTACTCTCCCTGGTGTACTGGGAGGTGTAATCAGGATACCACTGGCTGGTCATCTCCGGATCCCACTAGACAGATGATGCACGATAAGGGTCCAGCTCAGGTTCTGGTTCAGGTTCAGGTTCTAGAGTAAAAGCTTGAGCTCGATGATTGTTCACCGCCTTCGGTGTGATGAGAATTTTTTTGATTGATTCAGTCGTTGATGAAATCGGTGAGGCATGCAGTCTTGATTAAAGCATAAAAGTCTTCATGAATTCCGGCTTCTTTCAAGAAATCCTCGCATGGCCATTCACACGACCGTACTTCTGTTAAGCGAGGAAGATTATAATTGGCTTTTTCCTTCTCTTTGGCTTGTTTTTCCTTAGAGCTTTGGCTAGAAGAGCCTTTAAAGAGCCTCCTTAACATTTTCTGAAAATTTCTGAAATTTTAGTAACTTCAAAATAAAAGTGGATAAAACTAAACAAGATTGATAGCAACTACTCCTACAAGTGCCTAGAGCCCATATCATGCATTGGAATTGCTTGGGACCTCAAAAATTTAACATGCAAGCTCAAGAACATGGTCACCTAAGCAGCAAAAATTTACAATGAATAAAGCACTAGAACAAAAACTAATTGGACCAATGGAGGAGTCACATACCAAGCAACAATCTCCCAAAGCAGTTTTGTGAATGGAGCTTTGAGCTAAGAGATCGAAAATCGCAGCAAAACGAGCTAGAACTCGTGCTTGAGCTGGATGGGGATTTTTCTGGGTAGAAGATGAAGTGTGTGGGTGCTGGCATAAGTGGAGGGGAGCCACCAGGGGCCCACGAGATAGGGGGGCGCGCCCTATAGGGGGGGGCGCCCTCCTCTCTTGTGGCCTGGTGCTTGCCCCTCCTGCAGTGTTTTTAGTGCCTAAAATCCTCAAATATTCCAGAAAAAATCATACTAAATTTGGAGCACTTTTATTTTCGGACTATTTTTTAATGCACGGATAGTTCAGGAAACAGACGGATAATACTATTTTTGCTTTATTTATTCTAAATAACAGAAAGTAAAAAGAGGGTATAGAAGGTTGTGCCTTCTAGTTTCATCCATCTCGTGATCATCAAAATGAACCCTCTAACAAGGTTGATCAAGTCTTGTTAACAAACTCATTCCGAATAACACGGAACCGGAGAAATTTCGAATAACACTAAGTTACCTCAACGGGGATATGAAAATCCCCAACAATAAGAATATCATACTTTTTCTTGACAGTAGGGAGAGGGAATTCAAAATCTCCAAAAATGATAGTTGGAACTTTTTCAATAGAATTGATGCTATGAACTGGAGATTGTTTCCTCGGAAAGTGGACCGTATGCTCATTGCCATTAACATGAAAAGTGACATTGCCTTTGTTGCAATCAATAACAGCCCCTACAGTATTAAGGAAAGGTCTAACAAGGATAATAGACATACTATCGTCCTCGGGAATATCAAGAATAACAAAGTCCGTTAAGATAGTGACATTTGCAACCACAACAGGCACATCCTCACAAATACCGACAGGTATAGCAGTTGATTTATCAGCCATTTGCAAAGATATTTCAATAGGTGTCAACTTATTCAATTCAAGTCTACGATATAAAGAGAGAGGCATAACACTAACACCGGCTCCGCATGGTATAGTTGGAACACCCGGATCTCCAAGTTTCTTTGGTATTCCACCCTTAAAAGTGTAATTAGCAAGCATGGTGGAAATTTCAGCTTCCGGTATCTTTCTTTTATTTGTGATGACATCCTTCATATACTTAGCATAAGGATTTACTTTAAGCATATTAGTTAAGCGCATACGTAAGAAAATAGGTCTAATCATTTTAGCAAAGTGCTCAAAATCCTCATCATCCTTTGACTTGGATGGTTTAGGAGAAAAGGGCATGGGTTTCTGAACCCATGGTTCTCTTTCTTTACCGTGCTTCCTAGCAACAAAATCTCTCTTATCATAACGTTGATTCTTTGATTGTGGGTTATCAAGATCAACATCAGGTTCAATCTCTACATCATTGTTTTTGCTAGGTTGAGCATCAACATGAACATTATCATTAACATTATCACTAGGTTCATGTTCATCACCTGATTGTGTTTCAGCATCAGAGATAGAAATATCATTGGGATTCTCAGGTGTGTCTACAGTAGGTTCACTAGAAGCATGCAAGGTTCTATCGTCTTTCTTCTTCTTTTTAGAAGAACTAGGTGCCTCTAAACTATTTCTCTGAGAATCTTGCTCGATTCTCTTAGGGTGGCCTTCAGGATACAAAGGTTCCCGAGTCATTCTACTAGTTCTAGTGGCCACTCTAACGGCAAAGTCATTTTTATTATTCAATTCATCAAGCAAATCATTTTGAGCTTTGAATACTTGCTCAGCTTGAGTAGCAACCATAGAAGCATATTTTCTAACGCAGTGAAGTTCATCTTTAACTCTAGCCAGATTATCACCTACGCGTCCTATCTCAAAAGCATTATTCTTTAATTCTCTACCAACATAAGCATTAAAACTTTCTTGTCTAGCCATAAAGTCATCAAATTCACTCTAAGCATGGACTATGAAATTTAGTAGAGGGTATTTCAACTTTATAATATCTATAGAGAGAATTTACCTTTACTACTTGTGTCGGGTTATCAAGACAATGTGGTTATTCAGGCGGTAAATTAAGACCATGTATTTCTTCAATAGGTGGTAAATTCTTAACATCTTCAGCTTTAATACCTTTTTCTTTCATTGACTTCTTTGCTTCTTGCATATCTTCAGGACTGAGAAATAAAACACCTCTCTTCTTCGGAGTGGGTTTAGGAATAGGCTCAGGAGTTGGCTCAATTGGTTCAGGAATTACTTCAGGAACTGGCTCGGGAAGAGTCCAATTATTTTCATTAGTCAACATATTATTCAATAATATTTCAACTTCGTCGACTGTTCTTTCCCTGAAAACACAACTAGCACAACTATCCAAGTAGTCCTTGGGAGCATCGGTTAGTCAATTATAAAAGATATCAAGTATTTCATTTTTCTTAAGAGGATGATCAGGCAAAGCATTAAGTAACCGGAGAAGCCTCCCCCAAGCTTGTGGGAGACTCTCTTCTTTGATTTGCACAAAATTATATATTTCCTGCAAGGCAGCTTGTTTCTTATGAGTAGGAAAATATTTAGCAGAGAAGTAATAAATCATATCCTGGGGACTACGCACACAACCAGGAGCAAGAGAATTATACCAAGTCTTAGCATCACCCTTTAATGAGAACGAAAATATCTTAAGGATATATAAATAGCGAGACTTCTCATCATGAGTGAACAGGGTGGCTATATCATTCAACTTGGTAAGATGTGCCACAACAGTTTCAGATTCAAAGCCATAAAAAGGATCAGATTCAACTAAAGTAATAACATTAGGATCAACAAAGAATTCATAATCCTTATCAGTAACATAGATAGGTGAAGTAGCAAAAGCAGGATCGGGTTTCATTCTAGCATTAAGAGACTGCTGCTTCCATTTAGCTAATAATTTCTTAAGATCATTTCTATCATTGCAAGCAAGAATTTCCATAGCAGTTGCTTCATTCATAACATAACCCTTAGGGACAATAGGTAATACATAATCATTGGGGGAACGTTCATCATCACTATCATCAATAATAGGTTCTTCAATATTTTCACCCCCCTAACTCTAGCAAGTTGTTCATCAAGAAATTCACCTAATGGCAAAGTAGTATCACGCACAGAAGTAGTTTCATCATGCATAGCAGAAGTGGCATCATCAATAACATGCGACATATCAGAATTCATAGCAGTAGCAGGTTTAGGTGTCGCAAGCCTACTAATAACGGAAGGAGAATCAAGTGCAGAGCTAGATGGCAGTTCCTTACCTCCCCTCGTAGTTGAGGGCAAAATCTTGGTCTTAGCGTCTTTCAAGTTCTTCATAGTGATCAACAGATATAAATCCCAAGTGACTCAGAGAATAGAGCTATGCTCCCCGGCAACGGCGCCAGAAATTAGTCTTGATAACCCACAAGTGTAGGGGATCGCAACAGCTTTCGAGGGTGAAGTACAACCCAAATTTATTGATTCGACACAAGGGGAGCCAAAGAATATTCTTGAGTATTAGCAGTTGAGTTGTCAATTCAACCACACCTGGATAACTTAGTATCTGCAGCAAAGTATTTAGTAGCGAAAGTGGTATGATAATAAAGGTAACGGTAGCGAAAGTAAAGATAAATGTTTTTGGGTTTTTGTAGTAGTTGTAACAGTAGCAACGGAAAAGTAAATAAGCGAAGAACAATATATGAAAAGCTCATAGGCAATGGATCAGTGATGGATAATTATGCCGGATGCGATTCCTCATGTAATAGTTATAACATAGGGTGATATAAAACTAGCTCCAATTCATCAATGTAATGTAGGCATGCATTCCGTAAATAGTCATACGTGCTTATGGAAAAGAACTTACATGACATCTTTTGTCCTACCCTCCCGTTGCAGCGGGGTCCTTACGGAAACTAAGGGATATTAAGGCCTCCTTTTAATAGAGAACCGGAACAAAGAATTAGCACATAGTGAATACATGAACTCCTCAAACTATGGTCATCACCGAGAAGTATCTCGACTATTGTCACTTCGGAGTTGTCGGGTCATAACACATAATAGTTGACTATAGACTTGCAAGATAGGATCAAGAACACACATATATTCATGAAAACATAATAGGTTCAGATCTGAAATCATGGCACTCGGGCCCTAGTGACAAGCATTAAGCATAGCAAAGTCATAGCAACATCAATCTCAGAACATAATGGATACTAGGGATCAAACCCTAACAAAACTAACTTGATTACATGGTAAACTTCATCCAACCCATCACCATCCAGCAAGCCTACGATGGAATTACTCACGCGCGGCGGTGAGCATCATGAAATTGGTGATGGAGGATGGTTGATGACGATGACGGCGATGAATCCCCCTCTCCGGAGCCCCGAACGGACTCCAGATCAGCCCTCCCGAGAGAGATTAATGCTTGGCGGCGGCTCCGTGTCGTAAAACGCGATGAAACTTTCTCTCTGATTTTTTTCTCCCCAAGACGGAATATATGGAGTTGGAGTTGAGGTCGGTGGGGGTCCAGGGGGCCCACGAGATAGGAGGCCGTGCCCTAGGGGGGGTGGCGCCCCCCTGTCTCGTGGACAGGCTGTGGGCCCCCTAGCATTAATTCTTTCGCCAAAAAATCTTATTAATTCCAAAAAGTGCCTCCGTGGATTTCTAGGACATTCCAAGAACTTTTCTTTTCTACACATAAAACAACATCATGGCAGTTCTGCTGAAAACAGCGTCAGTCCGGGTTAGTTTCATTCAAATCATGCAAGTTAAAGTCCAAAACAAGGGCAAAAGTGTTTGGAAAAGTAGATACATTGGAGACGTATCACTGAGCTCAATTAATAACTTAAGAAAAAAGTTAGATTACAGTGGAACCTAATTAAAAGCTGTCACGAGCAAATAAATAATTCAACGAGTCTCACTTGTGCATGTGCGTGTGTGTGTGTGTGTGTGAGAGAGAGAGAGAGAGAGAGAGAGAGAGACCCATCGGTCGATGCTCGTAAATACATCTTTCAGCCATATGCATTGCTGATGCTTAGTAAAAACTTATATAGTTGACACAATCATATAGAACATCATAGCACACTGAACTTGCATACAAAAATTTCACGCAGGCGGCACAATCAGGATGGAAGCAGTGGATCGCTACGGGAAGGGCTATGTTGAAACCAACGAAGTCGAACATAACGGTTCATCGTCTTTATCAATGACGGGGAAATATCTTGAGTGTTGTGCAAAGAAAACAGACAGACAACACAATAAGTTCTGATAGCACATTAAGTTGACGTACAACCCTTTCTAAAAAAATCCAGGTACAAAATTAGAACAGGTCACAATCAAATGTACTGGCATATCAGTGCTTCACACCCATAGCTCGGATTTAACTAGTATCTGACAAGATTCAGTTGTTACCTCAAATTAGAGCACATCCAGGCAGCCAGCCCTGCCTCTTCTCCCAAAGAAGCAGTGTCCTCCGCCGCGCGATGGAGTAGGCCCTGTGCCATCCATCATTCCGAGCAACACGGGGAAAGTCTGACGTTGACTCCTGTAATGGACGTCGTCGACAGACCCTGGCACCAGCGGTGGCTGCAGGACTTCGATTGATGGATTAACCACTTCTTCAACATGCACGAACACTTGATACAGGTACATCCCTAACGTGGTCCGCGGCGGCCTTGGTGGCGACGAATAGTACAACCCCGGTTCCTCCACCGATATCTCAACACCAATCACCTTCAGTATGGTGGACGGCTTCTTCATCCATGCCATAACCGTCAGAGCCTAGCTGTCTGGAGGAACAAACATACTTACGAGCTCACCTCCAAGGTCGTTGATAAGCTCGTTCATGGACTCGCTGTTCCAAGCACGTCGAGGCATGCCATGGAAGGTAAGCTTTGTTAAAAACTCAAGCTCAGAGGGCACCGAGCCCCATCCTGGGTGCCACCGATCAAAGCTCACCAGCGCGCCATCGCAGAACAAACGCCGGGAAGATTCGAACACACGACTACAGTCGAAAGTTGTCTGGAACCTGACAAAGAAATCAGCCGGTGGCGGACAGACTTCGATGAGCAAGTCACTTATTTGGATGCTGTGCGCAATGCCAAGAGCTTTGACAAGGTCGTCCGGCAAGACGGGAGGTCGGTCGCCATTGATGGTTACCATCAGCACTTTGCCGGCAAACTAGTCGTCAAGCGCCGCCATGCCAGTGTTGAGCGACAGCACGCAGCGACCGAAGGCAGGACGAACCTCAGGATCTCCGGCTCGGAGATCCACGTTGACCGGCGACATGATAGTGAGCTTGAGTACAGGGAGTATAGGAGGGGGATTTGGGGGAACTGGAGTAGGAATCGAGATTCCAGAGGTGGGGGAGGGGCGGGAGACTGGGGATGAAAAGGTAGTATGAATTTCGAGCATGCGCCAATATGCTCTCGGCGCGCAAGCGCACGAAAACACCAGTGGCGCCCACATGTCGGCCTAAGAGTCCTTATTCTTTCTTTTTTGGAGAGCCCGACCTTTTTTTCAGGATCTTTTGAGATCCCGGCCTGAGAGTCATAATTGACCTGTTTGGCATTGCGTTACTACTCGGCCCATATTCAACGACACCTCACTGGCCCAAACAAGTGTACATCATCGAAAAGACACTGAGCTCAAATTATATAACTTAAAAAAAGGAGATATACTGTGAACACTGGAGAATGGTGATGCCCTCATTTAGCCCACCAGTAGTTTGAGATAATAAACAGTTCGAAACAACAATATATACAACATTCAAACACTGACTAGTGACTACTACTGACATAAACAACAAGACATGATAGTTCATAAGAAGTCCTGCTACACCACCAAAATGCACCCATCTGCAGCACTCAGACTCTCATGATCCAGACGAGAATGACATTTTAAACAGAAGCAACTATGACATAGTAAGAGTGACATAGACGAGGATGACCAAATGACAAGGAATGTGCATAACAAAAGAAAGAACTACCCATCCAGAACCAGCAGCAAAGACAACAAAGTCATTCGAAGAGATGATCCAACACCATCATAATTTGCAGCCCCGCTTCAGCGACCAGTGATCCGGAGACACCAGTACTCCACCCTTTCAATGCAACAACCCAATTACCTATCAACCTGAAGGCTTGAACCACATCACTACCTGTCGTAATTGAGACATCCAAGGATCAAAGTTAATCCGGATGCCTTTGTCATTCTCACCTTCTTTTGGCTGCAGGCTGTATCGTTGACAATCAGGGGAGTTTGCTCCCGAACTCCTAGGGCTCGCCGTGTAGACACAGTTTTCCATAGCAAACAGAGCCTCTCTACCATCAAGGTCCTTGCCAACGGTGATCTCCTGGTTAATCGGATAATTGAGTCCGAGAAACAGAGAGTGTGAACCAAGGCTGTTTACCCGCCTCCAACTAAAAAATCCTAAAGGCCCCAACAAGCTGGTATCCTGCTCATAGACGTAACAACCACTGTCCAGATACTCACGTATTACACGGTGCTTGTATACAGTGTTTTTTTGCAATATAACTTTTTCGGCTCATGTGTCCGAATGATCATCAGTCTTTTGCTGTCGTCTGATCGAGCAAGGAACTAGTTGTGCTTCCCTGTTTTTGGCAAAGGTGGTGTGATTACAAAGGGCAGTAACTGTAGGGACACTACATCATATCAAAAAGGACATGCATTGTTAATGTAAGATCAGCATTGTTCAGAGTATGAGTAGGATAATGCAAGAAACATCATTTATATGTCTGGAACTGGGAGGAAAATACAGGGAAATGTATACTGGGTTCGAAAATATAGAAGTGCCATGCATGGTTATACTCATGTTATCTCGCAATCGATTCTTCATAGGAAACTACCATGTCATACATGTTATGTAATCATGTTCTGTCCTCACAAACAAATTCTTCAAGGTAACTAACAGACCATCCATTGTTATATACTCGTGTTCTGTGGGCAACAACTTTGTGAGGAAATTATTCTAGCCATTGATTGTTGAAGGGCGAATATAGGTATGTACACATGGTAAGCATTGCAGGATTTCACTACTTCCAAATATAGAGTTCTCCATATGCACATTTACTTCCCTAATGTATGGTTAGATGAAACCAACAGTGTGGTGCATGTTTCTACATCATGAAAATGACGAAACTAACATGGCCATTGATACACACTCATATTTAGTAGTAGTATATAGATTACTGTAAAATAAGGATAATATCCATATATTGCTAATCGTTTGATTATTCAAGGTACAAATTGGCTGTAATGACATGGTCACAATCGCATGAATTAACTCATTCCAAATATAGCTGATTTATGGCGTCTCTAATACATTGCCATAGTTCTACTCAAATTCTGCTCAAACAGGGATATGCCAATCATCACAAAAGGTTCAAACAGTGTCATGGCGTCATCATTAACATGAGATGGAAACAACTTACACGTGCCGTCCCAGCAATACGTGGTGCTATCTGCTTTGTCGATCGCGTAGATGATGCCATTGTGTTAAATAGCATCACAAAAGTGTGTATCAGCTTTGACAATGATCCACTGCGAGTTGGGTTCTCTCCAAAGAAGGCACCGGCGTAAATATAGGCGAGTCTGCAGTCAAACAAGGCAATTAGCTTGAAGTCTATGTAATTCTCATGTCATGTGGGCACTTGGCAGATTACAATCTTCTGCAAAACAAGGTCTGTCCAACTGACGTGGTAATCTAGATGACTTGGACCGCGATGGTAATACTCTATATAATCCAACGGAGGAAGGATAATCTCATGGTAGGTCTGGAAGTTCACAAGCACCAACTTTTACCGTCTTCTCTGAAGGCAGCCATCTAGTGGGAGTTCATGCCGACCCAGTACATACCTGCCAAGAAGTTTCGGGCGATGGTGATCATATCGATGTCGAGGGAAATGATGTACGGCGACCCACTACATACCTGCAAAGAAGTTTCAGCTAATGGAGATCGGATTGAAGTCGAGGGGCATCATGTACGCCTCCGTATCAAGGTGATCCAATCTCGCAAGACCAGATAGCAGCAAGCAGGGTGTCTTGAAAAGCTTAGGCCTCGCTTCGATGATGGTCGTGTGCATGTCCCTCGAGCATGCAGCCAGCCGCAGGGTGCTCAACATATCCATACATGAACAACAGAGGTCGAGGATGTCACTGGGGAGATTGCTCCAATTGTGGCTCATATGGATGCTGCGCGGTTCGCGTTCGGCCATGGTGGAGTTTGGAAGGTGGGGTTTTTGGGGGGCTTGATTTACGGGGGAGAAGGCTGTCGGTGCTGGAGCGGCTAGCGAGGGAATAGTGGCACTGGGGGAGGCGAGTGAGGCGACGGTACACGGGGGCACAGTGAGATGGAGATGGATACGGAGAAGTAGATGGAGATGGAGTGGTGCTATGGGAGCGGAGAGGGAGACGAGGCGAGGCGCCAATGTGATGTACAGTTGTGGTGGCAGACTGCACAGTGCACAGGATGAGACTGACTTTGGTAACTCGAACACGCCGCCTGGACTAGTGTCAGGCTCAGGGTGTTGTCACTTTACTGTGAGGACCGGATGAATAGTATTTTGACCATCAAGTGTTCCATAGTTGTACTACTACTACTACTAGTAGGAACATGAGTACTCCAGTGTTGTATAGCGGAAATAGGTCTCCCGTGCTAGCATGCCTGTTCACTTCATCGTTCAAGTATCATCCATATTGCGAGCAGAACCAAATTCTCGTGCATGCCCAATCAACGCCCTGTCGTGATGCATGCAGTGGTCGTTCTGGTGCATCAAGGACGACATGCAGATCGTTCCATTCTTGAGAAGAGGAAAAATGGAAAGGTAGAACGTGGAAGCAGAGGAAGAGAACATTGGCTAACAAGGCTGGGAGGGGATTGAGTAGGAAGTTAATGCTACACGCCTAAAGGTTTTGGGAAAACCTGATTTTCATAAGGTGACTTATACTCACCTAAACGGAGGAAGTATTCCTTAACCAGAGAATGTTGTGTCTCCCACTCACGCGCTCAAAAAAAAAGAAGCTACGACACATTTTTTTATCTGTTTGCATAGGTCCCACCTATCAGGAAGGATGGTCACGTACACAAACAGGTACGACTCATCAGTCTACCCGCATAGCCTTTTCGTTTAGTCTACCTAGCCGTCTAATCAACTGCCTGCACGCCACTTCTCCCATTTACTTCTCCATCGGGAAGCGATTCTCCTCGGCTTATTCACCTCCCCTTCGTCTTCATTTGCATCCAAACCCCACTGCGTTCACATTGTTTTAACCTCTTTAAATAATCATCTACTACTTCAGTTAGACTAGCCATCTAAGCCTAATTCTCCAAACCATAGCCCTCCATTCCAGTGGTTCCAAATGGCGAAAGAGATCGAGATGCAAGTTTTTATTGTCCAACATGTCCTCGTCGAAGGCTCGATGCGCATAGTTGCCACCGTCATCGTCCACCCAAGGGTTGTTCGGCAGTGGATCAACAATGTATCCAACTCCCTCAAGAAGGTAGAGACGAGGGTCGTCGGTCTCGACGCAGAGTACACGGAGCGTGCCCCTGGGAAGATCCAGCGCGCCGCCGTCCTTCAGCTGTGCCTCGAAGATGATGTTTTGGTGTACCACATCATACACTCGCCCTCCATACCAGGTGAGCTTCACGATTTCTTGTCTCGGGAGGACGTATACTTCTGTGGGGCAGCCATCGAAGGGGACAAACAGAAGCTGGAGCCGTACAACCTTGATTTGAAAAGCATCGCTGACCTACAAACCAGAATCAAAATTCCTGTAGAAGATTGTGATAAACAGACACCATCCCTATTCGATGTAGCAAAATTTGTGCTCGGTACAAATCTTCAGAAGGGTGAAGAGATGGTGGCATTAAGGTCGTCTGGATGTGAGAATTATCCCTTGACATACGAGAGGATAAAATATGCTGCCCTCGGTGCCCGTGTGAGTTTCGAGATAGCTGCAAGGTCCAAAGAGCTTGTTGTGAAGCCGTCTCCCACGGAGAATGAGAACAAGAAGAAGAAGAAGAAGAAGAAGAAGAAGAAGAAGAAGAAGAAGAAGAAGAAGAAGAAGAAGAAGAAGAAGAAAAGGCTGCACCAGCAGGAGGGCATTATGGATGGATGAACTATTTCCTCTCTTGCAAAAAAAATTATTCCCTCACGGTGTATATTGATGTAGATGGACTATTTCGATGGTGTGCATGTCTTTGGAACAGAGTAGTAGCATGGGTCCGCTTGACTATAAGGAACTATTTATCCGCATATATAGCTTTCTCTGCTACTCCTTCCAGTGATCGGTATGCAGTGCATGTGTCAGTAGACATGACAGCTTGTCCATGGAAGTTCAACTACGGCGACCATCACGCTTCATCTCACGATTCCCACGATGCCTCTCCAACCCACGGCACCACGCCCCCCGACGTGCGCCTCACCCCTCTCGGTCGCACCGCCCCTCTGCCTTTGTGTGCATGATATGTGGGCCACCTAAAATGCGGCGAGCATCAAGTTTCTACCACAGCCACACGCGATTCCCATGACGCCGCTCGAACCCATGACACCACACGTCCCCTGACCTGTGGCTCACCCCTTTTGGCCCCACTGCCCCTCTGCCTTTGGGAGCATTACATGTGGACCAGTCACCTATCGGGTCCACATGTTATTGACTCAAAGGCGCTCAAGCTCAGTCCAAAATCGCAGCACGAACTCCTGCGCCAGGGCTTGTGGTGCTCCCGCAGCACGAACTCGTGCCAAACTCAAGATTTGTTTCTTTACTATACATGCACGCAACGATTTAATGGACATTGTAATCTCAACATGTGATGGGGAGCACTAAATTTGAATTTGAAACTTATAAAATGAAAAGATTCAAAACAAATAAACTGGGAGAGAGGGAGTATATCGTAGGATGTGTCCCATACAAAATAATTCCCTTGGTTTGTCACCGCGAAGATGCGGTTAGAAAGGAGCATAGCGTCTTCCTACTCGTACGGCAATAAATCGGCCGCAGACAGCATGGTCTGCCTTTGACCGCCATGTGCAAGGTTCGTGCTATCTTATTCAATCTCATCGTGGTTCCATCGTACCAATTCATGCGGTGGCCCGTTGCATGGCTGATCCCAATGCTGGACAGAGGTTCTACGAGAACGGTGTCACCATTGTAAATGTTGTGCAAATTGATGTTGGTACCCTCCCGTACATATGCAAGCCAATCTCCACTCGCACCGAGCCTAACCTGTGAACCAGTGGGCAGGGGGAGAATTTGGAAATGGACACGGAAGTAGTCTTTAGAATGCATTTACTACGTGATCAAACTCATCTTACCTACTCATCGGAGGAAATCCGAGTGCCCCTCAACGTCGGCATCTCAAGGGGCGTCAACTTGCAACTACGACCACACCGCGCTGGAGAGACCCCCAAGGAAACACCCTTGTGAGTTCCACGGAACATCAACATGCATTTGTATGAGTAGTTTATCTTGTGAGAGAAAAGGATGAACTAGGGAAGGCCTCTATAGATAGAGATGGACACTACTACTACCAATGTGCTGGCCCGTGCGTTGCAATGGATCCAAAGTAGTAGAATAATACTTGTTCACGTGCTTGAAATGTAAACACTCTAGTTTTGATATATATGTGTCAGCAGACATGACAGCTTGTCCATGAAAGTTGAACCACGGTGACCATCACGTTTCTTGTTTCTACCACTGCCACACCCACACGCGATTCCCACGACGCCGCTCCAACCCACGGCACGACGTCCCCCGACGTGGACATGGATCCTCTGATGTGGCTATCACTGTCTTGCCCTGCCTTTCCTTCACTGACAGGTGGGACCCACACTTATGGGTCCCACATGTCAGTGACAGAATGGTAGGATTGTTTGCATCAGGGGATCCTCATCCCCCATACGTGCCCCTCATCCCTCTCGGCCCCACCGCTCCTCTGCCTTTGTGTGCATGACATGCGGGCCAGCTGAACTGCGGCGACCATCAACTTTCTACCACAGACACACCCGATTGGATGCGGTTTGCCTGCTCCGATGTTGTGCTCCAATCCGTAGTCCCGCATCATTGAATCCTCAACTGGAGTACTTATGTACTACAGGTAGTACCTGCCGGTGTGGCCATCTACGCCTCGTAACGCCCCGACACCCAGCTGTGACACCCTCACCACGGCCACGCCACCACCGGCCGGTTCATCTCGAATGAGTGAGTCGCGAACCACGCCACCACCATGAGAATGACATGTGGGCTAGCCGCATTTAAGGTCCGCATGTCATTGACTCATAGGCCGGGCACTAAGCCACTGAAGTTCGGTCCCGTGGGCCCCGAGAGGGAAATGTAACTCCTGCGGCAGGCCTTGTGGTGCTCCCGCAGTACGAGCTCATGCCAAAACTGGAATTTGTTTCTTACTACTACCAACTAGTACTAGTAAGGTACACGTGCATTGCACACATGATATTATGGTGGTTTGTGCATTATGCTTCTACATGTGGAGTTTTCTGGATTCTAACATGTGGCAAAATCTGGTGGAATGTAAGGTTAGGCAAGTTTGATTAACTTAGGTGAGTGTTTGGTTCAAGCCACACCTTAGGCAAGCCACACTAAGGCCCCACATGACATACACACACAAAATGTGGCAAGATTCCCTTAGGCTTGCCAACTTGTGGCTCTCATTTCGAAGAACTAATAACTTTGCCTAAGCTTAGTTGTGGCAAAGTTAGTCATGAATTAAGGGACGGTTTGGTTCCTAGCCACACCTTGCCACACTTTGCCACACCTAACCTTAGGCAAGTTTGACCAAGTTAGGTAGGTGTTTGGTTCTAGCCACACCTAAGGCAAGGATTTTTTTATGAGCAGTGAGCCCCACATGTCATAGACATAAAAAGTGTGGTAAGATTCCCTTAGGCAAGCCAAAGTGTGGCTAACAATTTGAGAAACTCAACTAAGGTAAGTGTGGCAAAAATCATGTGGCAATATATGGCAAAGATAGTCACAATCCAAACAACCCCTAAGTTCAACCATGGAGTCTTCTAGATTATACATGTGGCAGAATCTGGTGGATGATATCCAACGGCCAGTAGTGCTCGGATTTGCCATCTTTGTACCGTCGGATTGGCTTCATCCAACGACCAACTTTCAAAGTTTTTCACACACTATATAGGGGGTATAGACATAGATGTGCCGGTCCGTTGCAATGGATCCAAAGTATATCTATTTCATGGAGTGCAGTCTAAACACATTATCTATTTAGTTTTCTCCAACCTTTCGTAGCCATGCAACCAAGCCACATAAGCTTCATGGGTGCCCCCACATCATATTATTCATACTACGTTGATTGAAAAAAAAGATAAATCACCCAAAACAAGATCTTTCCGTTTTTTGTTCCTACAATGTTGTGTCGTGCACGTACCTACTAGTTGTATAGTGGTAGTACTAGTAATATAGTTAGGAGTACAAACTTGGTACTAGTAGGAGTAGTACTAGTATGGAATGCTCCTACTCTATCAACGAGCCCCATCTGACACCAAATTTCTTGGCTTCCATGCTACAGCTAGATCTTCCCCTCGTTCCTGTTTTCCAACCCGGCGGCGGGCGGGGTGTCGGTTTGCTCAACGGCGGTCCCACATGAAAGTGAAAATGCTAGGCAACACGCCTTCCCTAAGCTATTTGTCGTGCCGGACGGGCCGTGGAGTACTCCTGATTCCCGGGCGTGTGGGGGTGTGACGCGAAAGCGGCAGGCCTTTTCCTTTTACTAGCAATGTGCCCGTGCGTTGTGACAGATCCAAAGTAGTAGAATAGTAGTATTTGTTCACAAACTTGAAAGAAATCACTATTGTTTTGATATACTCCTAATATATTACTCCCTCCATACCTAAATATTTGTCTTTTTTAAGATTTGAAATGGACTATCACATACGGATTATATAGACATATTCTAGTGTTTCTAGCAAGATGCCCGCACGTTGCATGAAGTTGATGGAAAAGGTAAGCACAACTTATAAATTGACGGATGGAGTACTAGTTACAGTGATGCATATAATTAAGCAAAGGGATCGCACTTGTCGGTATTGACTGGAACGAGAATGCAACAGCATAATAAGAATTAAGGCCATGATGATGCGATCGCAATGGTGGTTACAGAAGGAAAGAAGAAAGATGGATCCATGAACATACGACCTACTCCTCCTCAACTTAGTGCGCCGGGCCACCGACCGACGGCTAAGGAGCGGCGGCTTTTGTGGCGAGGTCGAGGTGCTTCTCAGCAAAGGCATCCAAGGCTTCCAGCCGGTTGAGGAAGGCCAACGTTGTAGCGTCCTCACTGGCCTTGTAGACACCTATGTACACGATTTGCTCGTACATGTGGATGTGTAGGTCGGCAAATTCTTGCAGGGCGAGGCGCCTTGCGGCGAGTGCGACCTCCAGGTGGACATTCTTTGTAGCGTCGGCGGGCAGTCGCAGGGCCACCAGTGCTTGAAAGAGGTGTCAGCCATGGAGGCCCATTAGGGTGGCAGGCAATGAGGAGCCCGGGTGCGCGGGCTGGAGGAGTACGACGATGTCATCCATGAGCTTCTTGAGGATGGTGAACTTGTTGCTGGTGGCAACGATCATTTGGTCCAACTGAGAGACGTAGTTGGCGTCGATGGCGGCCATCCACCAGCCGGTCTCCAACACCGTCTGGAGATGATCCTCGGCGCCATGCCGCAGGCTGGCATCGTGGACCATCTGGCACAGCCGCTGGCCGCTCAAGCGCATCACCGCCATGGGTCTGGAGTGAGCTCTTTTGTGCTTAGTGTAGGTGCCTAGCCAAATGCTTAGGTGCATATGATGTGGTAGATGCATTGGAATGGAGGGGCACCTTTATATGAGGGCAATGAGGGCAAACTGCGTTGCATTCACATCATGCAGCCTCTTTTCCCGGACCTCCTCCCATTACTTCCCTCATGCATTAATTGAAGGAGGATGCATTGGCCGTTCAACATATCGGGAACCGCTACTCCCTCCCTCGTCTGGATTAAAGCCGTATCGGGAACTGCGTCGCCCGCTGTCAAATCGAATACTCCCTCCGTCTAGGTGAGTATTAAGTCATCTTACGAAAACCAAATAGTAAAGACATAGGCGTGGTGCATTAACTCTCACGTTGTTTCTTATTTTTTGACATAAATAGAGGAATCAACCAATAAGAGATGTGGGGCTTGTATGCTTTTAATGACTTGAGACTATCAAACATGACATGAAGTGGTCAGTTCGTTGCACAAGAACAAATACGACCCACGTCAGCACACACGCATCTTATAGCATCACATCCAATGGCTATAAAAGATGAATGAGACCAAATTATATCTCATCTAGATGAGTTCTAGCAAAACTATATTAATAATACATATCACTCCTGCGCCATGTATCATATATTAGTATCATGTAGTACTTTATTTATTGCCATGTATAACACATAGTACTCAACTCTCTCTCTTTCTTCATTTAATTCTATGACACCTCATCAAAATTGCTAAGGCTAGTACCATTAGCAACCAGCCTTAGCAAATACTCCCTAAACATTAAGTTCTCTCGTTTTCCTCTCCACCTTGGTCACCTAGACGTAGGGAGTATACTGCACGGCTTTTCCTGCGCGGTAGGTGGGGCAGTTCCGCCTAGTCGGTTCGACAGAGACGCGACAAGACGAGGGAGTAGGCTGCTGCAAACGTAGGGCTGTGTGATTTGACATCGAGTTACTGCTGGACAGGTGGGGCCCCATGATTTGACTTGCCATTATCATTTTAACTGCGGTGCTACAACCGGCGTGAGTCTCCCGATTCCTGACCACCTCCATACAGGTGCCTCTCCTAATGCTCCACTATGTAGTAGAGGCTGTACCTTGCATGAGAGCCCACTTCTCCACTTTTTCCTTGCCTCTCTTTCCTCCACATATGCAAAAATGCCATGTAAAGCGCACTATTGTACTTAGGTTGGTCGTAATGGAGAGTATCATATACTAGTATCATGCATATGATACTTTTGTATGATACTACATCCGTAATGCATAGTATCATGTGTTGGTATCATAGGATAGTTTATTTATTTTCATGCATGACACATAGTAGCACATCATTTAATATGATACTACAGTATCATATTATGATACTCAACTCTCTCTTTTCTTCATTTAATTCGACATCACCTCATCAAGATTGCATAGTTGGCATGCATGATACTACTCCCATTACAAGCAGCCTTACTTGCTCCTACACGTGCTAAGCTTGCCACACAGGCATAAAGTCTGATGTGGCAAGTTAATCAAGAAGAGAGAGACTAGTTTGGTGACCCAAGGAAGAAACGGTGCTAAGCGCGTGTACCTAGGTGAAAAGACAATTTTGAGTCTATAGCTAATTAAATGAAGCAAACTTAGCAACACTATTTCATTGGAAGAGGTCACTCCTTGGCAAATGCAATAAATACTAGTACTCCCTGTGTCCCATAATATAAGAACGTTTTTGGCACTACACTAGTGTCAAAAACGTTCTTATATTATGGGACGGAGGGAGTACGAAGAAAGAGATAGAGAGGAGTAAAAAAATACACTTATAGCCAACCTTATAGCTAACCTTGTTGTAGTATGAGTGACTAAGTGATGACTATGTATGACATGCCAACATCAGATAGCCTAACACACCGTGTTAAATCTCCAAGGGCGCGACCGCGCGAGCGACGCGACGGTCGTGGTAGGCGCGACCATGATACGGGCTGCTCGCAGCCCTTGGATCTGAGATCAAACAGTCGCATGCTAAGTTGCTGAAAATTTGCAGAATAACCCTCCAGGATAGGATATTCACCCATAGGTCTAGAATCACGCCATGCAACTGTTCGATCTCAGATCCCAGGGCTCTCAGAAGCCCGTATCATGGGAGAATGGAAAGCCACTACCCTGCCGTTCGCACGCTGGCAGTTCTCTCCTACTCGTCCTCGCACGTCCTTCAATACTATGGCGGTTCACTCCTAGTCATCCCGTCCATTCACATTACGGCAGTTCCACTAATCCTGACCCTCCTCCCAAATCCATGGCGTCCCAAATCTCCACGATCGACGGTGAGTACAAGGTTAGAACCATCACCGGCGATGAGTTCAACGTCATCTACACCCGTTCTTCCGCGATGGTGAAAGGATGCCTTTCTCGCTTTAGACGCATGTTCGAAGACTCAGATGATGAGCTAGTCACTGGGCTAGATGTTGAGTACATCACAGTCCTGGGACGAGATAAGGATCTAAAGGACGGAGAGAGGAAGAAGCCCGCTATGATCCAGGTTTGTGTGCATGACTTATGCTTGGTCTACCACATATGCCATGCCGATGTTGAATGCCTGGATTTTAAGGACTTCCTCGAGAGCAACCTAGTCAAATTCGTTACTGTAGACATTGGAAACGACAAAGAAGTCCTGGGTCGGATAGCCCTCGTTGTAGGCAACACCTTCGACCTCCATAAGAATCGGCTGGTGTCCTCTCGTCAGCCTTCAATGCCGACCCTGGTAGGAGCCATGGTTCATCCTTCGTACGGTAAACTGGAGAAACCTCCATACACATTTCATCGTTATGCATCGCAGCGGAATGTACTAGATATAGACCACATCCACTATGCTGCAATGGATAGCTACCTTTGTTTCAATATCTACAAGGGTTGGATGAAGAGCAAGAGCCAAGTGTGCGGTTCAAGCAAAGAAGTATCGGCCAAGAGGAAGAGGGACAAGGACGAAGTCGAGGACGTGGACGAGGACTCCCGAGTAAGGTGGCAGTGTCGTTGCTCATGGTGGTTCTAATGCAGTGTCTTCGGAATAGTTGCAAAGTTTAATTTCAGGTGTGCTTAATTTAATTTGACGAGTGTGTTGTGCTGAGCCCCCAACAGAACTATGTTATGTTTCTTCCCGTTACTTTAACTCTTCAGTACGTACATACTAGTATTTATTACATTTCATCTTTTAGTTGGTATAGTACTACCACTCGTTTCTTCACATTATATACGTACAATATATATGGCCAACATCATATAGCCAACAGTTTAGTTGTCAAAGAATTTCAGGGTGCTTAGTTTTGTCAAAGAATTCCAGGATGCTTAGTTTTATTTGAGGGGTGGGTTGTGCTGGACACCATTATTGTGACTAGCCTTTTTAATAGTACTATATGCATAATTTGGCGACGAGCGCTCTCTATATGTACCACCTTTTTTTTAATTTAAAGTTTTGCTCCATGGCGCAATCCATCGATACTACTGTTGTACAAAAGTACACATTTTTTAAAAGGCCAGAGGGCGGGGCAGTCTAAGTCGGTCGGTTTCACCAGAGGCGAGGGCCTTTGTGACTTGACGGCTCATTACTACTGTTAAATCGAATAGTACTGCAACGCCTGCTGCACGCCCGGCGCCTCCATT
>NC_041389.1:102048650-102081727 GCF_002162155.2 Triticum dicoccoides | reverse complement strand
CGGCCACACGTCCATTCATGAGCGGGCTGAAATTAAATGCAACACTGGCTGAGCTCCTCCCGTCCGCCCTCAGTTTAAACGAGGCCAGACACCGGCCAACCTCCTACCATCTGCCCTCTATTTACACGAGGCCAGACAGACAGCGGGCAAGAATCGCACCCCTCCGCCGCTCCCCCATCTCCTCCTTGACCATTTTCTCCACTCTTCCGATGCCTTCCCATGAGCCGTTCTCCGGCATATTACCCGGCTGGGTGGCCCGCCGAGCCCTCCGGATACGGGCGAGGCCGCTCGGTGCTTCACCAACCTTGCTTGGCCCGACGGAGCCAGTTGCCGCCCCAAGCAGGCGCGTGGTTCAGCAACTGGCCGCTCCAGTTCAGCTCGATGAGGAGTAGCGAGTTGCTCCACGTCGGCAAGGCGGCGAGCATGCCGGTACGGGCGCCGTCGTTGTCTCGTCGTACCGTGCCACCAGTGTCTGCGGTGGCCGCGGCTCCCGTGTCTATGGGCGCGCCTCCCGTGCCTACGGCAGCGCCATGCAGGCAGAGACAGAAGCCGGGTGCATGGAGAGTGACGAGTCGGTGGCCAGCTTCTCCGTGTCTGCCGCCATCATCAAGGAGAAGTAGAACATGGGAGGCCGCCGCCACTTGGGACCCATGAAGGCCACCGCCGAGGCGACGACCGCGGATTCAGGTGGTTTCTTTGCTGCTTCGTCTGTTCTGAGGACCTTCGTCGACCCCGCAAGTGTCTGACGGACATGAGGAAGACAAGGGATCCGCGGGCGGCCATTTAGAACTAAAATAAGTCTAGATACATCCATTTCTAGGACAAGTATTTCCGGACGGAGGGAGTATTAATTATACAAGAGGTCCAGATTGGCACCTCTTAGTTCATGTAAATGTAATGAAATCCATCATGTTTATATGAAGATCCGGCTTTTTATACGAAATCCTTCATGCTTATATGAAATCAGTCTGTGTTTGCACGAATTTCATCTGGTTGGTTAGAGTTGTAAAAATGTATGCCACTGGCGTTTGATGTCGTCCTCCGCGGAAGGAAGCGGGAGGAAATTTGCCGGTTGTCATTGGAGATGCTCTTTATGCTGGAAATAATAGAGTGACATCCAATCCATTTGAGTTAATTGCTTGTATGACTGTCCCTCTATAAAAAGTTAATTGCATGTACAGTGTACACGTGACTTGCAGGGTGGCTACAGCTTCGTACAGAAAGTTAAAAAGAAACAAGTCCATCCTTAATCTTGTATTCTAAGTACTCTGTGGGTTCCACTGTCAGTACAGTAGTGAAAGAAGTATATATTAAATAAATAGAGTAATATATAATATAAAAAATCTAAAGTTAAAAGACAGAATTCGAACTCATGTCATTGCATTGCGAGCATCCGGCGCTAACCAGCCCAGCACATTTTTGTTGTAGACCATGTTGGAGATATATCTCCATATCTACTCTTATATATACTTCATTTGTTCCTAAATATTTGTCTTTTTCAGATTTCAAATGGACTACCACATACGGATGTGTATGTAGACATATTTTAGAGTGTAGATTCACTCATTTTGCTCCGTATGTCTTTTCAGGAAGGGGTCAGATTTGTCCTTGATTTATTTATGAGGTATCCAGATGGCACTGCACCGTCAAGAAAAGAGGGTAACGTCAAAATTATGGACTACTTTTTTGAGTATGTTGGTAAGGTCCGGTCATAGTCACTTGTTGAAATCTCTAAAAAGACAAATACTCCCTCCGTCCGGAAATACTTGTCATCAAAATGGATAAAAGGAAATGTATCTAGACGTATTTTAGTTTTAGATACATCTCTTTTTATCCATTTTGATGATAAGTAGTTTCGGACGGAGGGAGTAGAAAACAGAGTTGGTGATGATGGTGTGCGTGCCATCCTGCAATATAGACCGTCGGATTTATATCTAATGGATAGGAAAGAAACTATGTCAATTTTGCAAAAATATACCCACGCGTCTCTCCATGTTCGCAAATAAGGCCTTCCCTCATTCAACCTTTTCTCTCACAAGATAAACTACTCATACAAATGCATCTTGATGTTCCGTGCAACGCACGGGCAGCTAGCTAATTTCTTTTAAAATAGTTGCTGCGATAATTGGGTTGAAGTGATATATTTTATGTCTTCCCCGAATGATTTCAGATTCACTAGTAGTAACAAAGAAAAGGTTGCCTTGTTAATTAACAGAAAACAGGGTGAAAACTATCACATGAGGCCGGTAAAAACAAGACACTGGGTTTAGCGTCATCATCACTACAGCTGTGCGCGCGCGAGAAGTCTACATATCGAGGGGGCTACTGAGCGAGGCACCGAGACACAATGTCTGAGAGAGAAACCAATTGACAGATTATGATCAGATCGAGTTGTCACCCTTCTGCTGTCATTGTTGGGGGGAGAAAGACGTATCTAGAGTGTGCGCGGTAGGCACAGAGGCACAACTAGAGAGAGAGAGAGAGAGAGAGAGAGAGAGAGAGTTTGAAAGAGGAGTAGATAGATTATTATCAAGATCGATGTGCCACCCTACTCCTTCGGTGCCGGGTAGTGTGTGTGTGTGTGTGTGTATGTTTGATAGAGAAGCCAGTCGATAGATTAGTATCAAGATTGAGGTGTCACCCTACTCCTTCGGTGTTGGGAAGTGTGGGTGTGTGGGTGTGTGTGGGTGTGGGTGGGGGGGGGGGCAGTGACACTCACATATCTCTACTCTTATAAAAAACAGAGTTGGTGATGATGGTGTTCCTGCCATCCTGCAATATAGGCCATCCTATTTATATCTGACGGGAAGGAAGGAAACTATGGCAATTTTGCAAAAAGATACCCACACCCCTCTCCGCATTTGCAAATAAGGCATTCCGTGGTTCATCCTTTTGTCCCACAAGATAAACTTCTCATACAAATGCATCTTGATGTTCCATGCAACGCATGGGCATCTTGCTAGTAGGGAGAAGGAGTTTGTGTGACACATATCTACCTATATTAAGGGATAGGTAGATAGCATATGTGTGAGAGACATTATTATACTTTGAGACATTAGTGGTTGTGGGTGGGCGGAATTAAAGGGGTGGGCGTGTTAGACATAGAGAGCGTGTGTGTTTCTGTGTGAGAGACTTGTAGGACGGGGTAGAAAGACGAATTTAACCCTGACGGAGGGAGAGAAATACACGAAGTGCGCGTGTGTGATTTCGATGCCCACAAGGAAATGAGATATGTATGTGTGTGAGAGAGATTGCACAATTCATTCACGTATCACTATCTAGCGATCGTGGACGTGCATCGCTTGAACATAAGTCAATATCTACTTCATATCGTGGCCAAAGGTACAATATCGATTCAACGCTATAAAGATTGGACACTCACATATCACATTTTTTCTATTTAAATAAACCTTTTCAATTGTACATGCCAAAGTTACAGTGATGTTTTTTCGAATAACCAATGTAGCTATCATGTACATGCACCATTGTTACTCTTGCATTCAAATTCATTAGTCTTGGATGATTTAAGTTTCTATTTTGAAGTATTTTATGTAATATTCATATATGAATTCAACGGGTACGCAATTTATGAAATGGAGGCTATGTAATAATATGAGGTAACACTTTTAAGTAGCTGACTACAATATCCATTTCTTTTTGTGCACATTTACACTAACACGTCAATGCATTATGTTTAAAGTAAATAACCAATGGCACTAAATTATCTATTTACACGAGAAATGCATAGGCTGAGCGTTTGATCTCTTTTTTGTGAATGCGCCACTACACCCGTACGATTGGCCGCGCCCGTGTGAACGTCCAAGTTATCAGCGCATCATCCTGAGTTATTGTCTTTTTTTCTGGTGTGGACTTCACACTAGTTATTAACTGCTGACGCGTGCCCCGTGTACACAGTCTAGCATGACCTTCCCGCTAGCACGGTCCAAAATTAGTTGAAACCGGATACGAACAATCCCGCGGGCGGCAAAATCTCCCGCCTCCTTCTAAAATTTCCGCCACCTTAGTCTTTAGCATGCGAAATCCCCCTTTTGTCCTTGGTGCACGGAGACCAACAATTATACAATACCGCCCTCATCTACATGATAGGTCGGGGCTGCTTTGGTAACTTCCGGTTCCCCTCACTACACGGCACCCCCATTTCCTCTCCCCTTCCCGCAAAAACGACTAACTCCACAGCACCAGAGCATCTTACATCACGCCGTCCGTACTTCATCGCCCTTTCTCCCCTCCCCTCTCGAAACCCTAGACTGCTCATCCACCGGCGTACCATAGCCCATTCACTGCCAGTGGCGTCCACCTCGCCGAATCTGCTTCTGCGGCCACATCTACCCCTACCACCTCCCCTAGAAACAAGTAGACTGCTCATCCAGCACTGTACCACAGCCCATTCAGTGCTGGCCTTGTCCACGGCGCCGGATCTGCTTCGCCGGTACTCTCGTCAACCGCCACACATCTGCAGCGGCTCATTCGTACTCCCCACCGGACATGCTTCGCCCACACCCCCCGGAGCCACCCCACCGACGCCCCCGTCGACAGCCTCTGATCCTCTTCGCCGACACCTTCCTCAACCCTAACAGAGCCGCTTCGCCGACACCTTCCTCAACCCTACCGGAGCCGCTTCGCCGACACCATCGTCAACCCTACCGGAGTAGCTTCGCCTATACCATTCTCAACCCTACCGGGGCCGCTTTGCCAACTCACAAGTCCACAGCCTCAGATCCGCTTCCTCGCACCCTCATCCAACCTACCGGAGCAGCTTCTAACGCCACGTCCATGGTCGTAGATCCGCATCGTCGACACCACCCTTAACCCAACCACCAGAGCAGCTTCTGACGCCCCGTCCACGGCCGCAGATCCGCATCATCGACACCATCCTTAACCCAACCACCGAAGCAGCTTCTGACGCCCCATCCACGGTCGCAGATCCGCGTCGTCGACACCATCCTTAACCCAACCACCAGAACAGCTTCACGTATGCCCTCGTCCACGGCCACAGATCCGCTTCGCCCACACCATAGTCCACCCTACCGGAGCCGCTCCACAAACACCCTACTCGACGGTTCTAGATCTCCTTACCGGACCCCGACAGCCAGCGCAGCGTCGTCACCCTTGACGTTCCTAACCTAATTCCCACCGTCTGGAGAGATGCCAAGCACCCACCACGGCCTAGGTACTTGTCACCTTTAAACCCGTCCAACATCACCTGCCCGATGTACTTCAAATATACTAACCGGTCGCTGTTACCTGTTATGCATCTGGCAAAAACTACAAGGATGATGTTTCTTCTGGATCTAACAGCTTGGCCAACCAAGATCCTGGACTGAGGCATTGCTATGATCTTGTAAGTGCGTCTCTCTCTCTCTTGTATTGTTCTGTGCCTGCCAGCGTGCTTTGCTAGGATTTTCGACCAGTAATCCCTTTGTGCAGACAATGATTTCTACTACTGGCTGCTAAATTAGATATGTGGATGTCATACATGATATTACCTCGTACCTCCGTTCCTAAATATAAGTCTTCCTAGAGATTCCACTATAGGCTACATACGGAGCAAAATGAGTGAATCTACACTCGAAAATGCATCTATATACATCTGTATGTGGTCCATACTGGAATCTCTACAAAGACATATATTTAGGAACAGGGGCAGTACATTACACAAAATCATAGGTGGCATGTAGGAATTCCAGTGCACTACATTAGGCTCCCTTAGAGTGCCTGCTAGTTTAGCATACAGAGTCATGACTAGTTTATGGTACGCACACAGTCGTTAATTGGTGGTTTAAATATGCACAAGGGATATGCAATGTAGTATCATGTAGAAATGTTTGAAATTAGCCGTGTCAACTTGCAGATAGGGTTACACAATGAAAAAGTACAAGATGTATGTGGCAATTTCATGGAACATCGCAAAAAAAAGGAGAGGCAGCGGTGAGCCTATACAGTGTGCTATGGTACGTCACTCCTCCATTGCAATCATCGTGACATGTTATTTGTATGCCAGTTCTATTAGCCAAGTTTCTTAGGGACAGTTATTACGAGTTATCCTAAGAAAATAAGCACCTGTGATTATAAGCTCCATGCAATAAGCCAACCAGTTCTTTTCATTGCGTTTTCAGCTTATCTTTGGTATGATCAGTGGAAAGTCTAGATTGCATTATATTATTTTCATTTTTCTTCCCATATGGAAATCAATTTGACTTGCAAACATCACAAATTGAACCCAGTGCAGTAATTAATATGATGGGAAAACAGACCATCACTATTTGCTCAAAATGCAAATACAAAGATACCATCTACTTGGCACAATCTACTTTGGTCAATGTTTTCCATAGAGATCCCATTGCCTAATTTAAACGAAGAACGCATGACCCACATATAAATGAAGAACAATTATTTATTGAAATTCGATGGTCCAAGTGGCTGGTTATTACCATATAGCAGCACCACCTGAAAGCATCATATAGCAGTAGAAGCAGCTCATAGCAACTCATCATACAGCAGCAGTAGTCTGCAATTCATCATATACCAGCAGTAGCTCATAGCAATTCATCATATAGCAGCAGCAGGAGCAGCTCATAGCAATTCATCATATAGCAGCAGCAGGAGCAGCTCATAGCAATTCATCATATAGCAGCAGCAGGAGCAGCTTATAGCAACTCATCATATAGCAGCAACAGCTCATAGCAATTCATCATATAGCAGCAGCAGCAACTCATAGCTACTCATCATACAGAAGCAGCAACTCATAGCAATTCATCATATAGCAGCAACAGGAGCAGCTCATAGCAATGCATCATATAGTAGCAGCAGAAGCAGCTCATAGCAATTCATCGTATAGTGGATCAGAATGAAAATTTGGCAAAAAATCAAAGGAGATCCTCACCTTGTTGGATGAGCTCATCCTTCAACAGCACCTCAAGGCCATGGCTTGGGAGGAGGGGAGGGGGAATAAGGTGCCTTCTGCCGTAGTGTGGCATCAGCCGTAGTTGTGCAGCGCCCGCCGGAGTAGTGCGTTGGACGAACCACAGTGGAGCAGCTGCTGGAGACCATGAGAATGAGGGGCGGCGCCAGAGGGAGGAGCAGCCAGGGAGATTTGCCCCTACCCGCCGGCCATGTAGCCAAGCTGGACATAGCATCGTCGATGACTAGGCTAGATGGGACCAGTGGCGACGGCTCGCTGGAGGAACCCTAGTGCTGCAGGCAGGGGATCGAGGTAGAGGGAAAGGGGAGAGGAGATGCAAGCGGCCAGGCAATGAATGCTTGCGTGTTTGTTTTTACTTGAGGGTTAGGTGTGACACGGGCGTCAGCAGTTGCATTTTGAGTGTAATATAGGCAAACAACAGAGTCATTTCAGTATTCCCCTTCCCTTCAATTTTTAGTGAGGTTCTACCCGAAACACCCCCCCTCCAAAGCAAAATTAGTTAAGCCCAAGCCCATAACTCAAAAATGACTTCTTTACATCTTTTATGGCTTATTTTGACAATATGCCCTGAAAAGGCAGAATCGAACTGGCCCTTAACCTGCAATTCAATTGTGCGTGGAATGATGAATCACTCATGCCTGCTATCTGTACATTTAGGCATCATCATACATGGCATAACCTAATACATGTGCATTCCATTGTAGAATCTGGAATATGCAATGTTTATGTTAGTTCATACGTTGCACATGATGTTTAAATGCCCCTTAAATCTGGTCAGTCAAGTGATGGTCTTTAAGCCTCCTTCTTTGCTTCTTTTCTTGATATGTAAGATTTGCTCACACATCTGTTCAATTGCTTGTTTGCTTCAGCCAGCCATACTAGGACTCTTTGCTTTGATTACTTGTTGTTCTTGACCTAACACTCTAACATAGCTTGTCAACGATTTAAACACTAAGGGCTGCTGTAGTGGGGCCTTGTCTAATTCATATGTGACATAAAGGTTTGGTTGTACACTACAGTAGGCTCTCCAAGAGTACCTGGAGATCCAGTTCGAAGGTATGCCTAGTTTTTACATAGTGCAAACATAGTAAATGCTCATTTCATTGTGTTCAAGTGCAAGAGATGCGGCATGTTTCAATATGTGGTGTTGTTTTGTTATAATCTCATCCTTTTGTGTTCATAGACTGGAAACTATGCATATTTATCTTCCAAGGAGATGAGTAACTAGTTTGTGTCACCTTGCAGAGGGGGTGCAATGAAGATAAGATTGAGGATTTCCAAGTACAAGATGTTAGGAAGGAGCCTTGCAAAAGAAGTACGAGCTGCGCTGAGCCTCTTCAACCTGCTAAGGTAAGTCACTGTATGCAACTCAACAGTTCAATTCCTTGTTTGTTTCAGGCATAGTTAATTTGCTCTTTTCAATTGTTTTATTTGTCCTCAGTTAATGAGATGCCCAAATAATCATGCCTAATGTTCGGTACTTGTATAACTATTAGTTGACATAATTAAAGGCCTTACCATTTAATTACTCTACCGAAGTGTGCCTGAAGCTTTGAAGTCTATTAACCAACTATTATTGCATGAGGTCACAATATAGTTTATACTACGCTAATGATTGCATAGTTTTGCTGTAGTATGTTTGTATGAAACCCTCTGCTGTTCATTATGCTTCCTAAGACTTTAATTGAGATACAGAATGGCCAACTGCTTGCTTATACGCAACGTGCTGTCTAAATTTGTAACTTGTCTGTGTTTTCGATTGGGCCCCAACATCATGCTCCTCTGGTGAACCAAGAGGGACTTCTGTATGCAAGCTGCACATACTATCTTTTTTATAATTTTTAAAATATCACCTGCTTATGCTTCATGACGTGTAACATTTTTTTTGAAAGTGACGTGTAACATTATTGTTAGTCCTGTTTTGCCATGTAGTACAAAATAGTGTCTTGCTCGCTTCACTGTTGTAACTATATTTTTGCCCTAGTCATGTGTACTTACAGAAACATTTCAGGATGAAGTGACATCAACACAAAGATCTGCGAGCAGTGCAGCATGGCCGTTACCGAATGATTATGGATTGGAATTGGAATGTGCTGATGTTCTCGAGCATCAACTAGAGGTGGCAAGACAATGTGTACATGATTGTCAACATTTAATCAACAAGTTGAGACTGGACATGCATGTATTAGATGCAGGAGTCAAAAAATGAAACAAGACACTGAGGTAACCATGAAGGAATTGGAGATTTTGCAGACTGAAATTTGTGCTACCTGAATCCGGCCAATCGATTATAGTTCAAATGGAGTTCAGTTGATGCACGTCCATGATGTATGAGTTGTATTTCCCTAGTGTATGTAAATTGCTGTTTGTGTATGCTTTATTAACACATGTGCCGAACCATAATGCCCAGTGGGTATAATTGGCTATAATTTCTTTATTGTATAGTGTAGGATTATTCTACCTTTCTATGCCTTGATGTCTTTGTTGTATAGTGTATGCTTTTTAGAGGTGATAGTATTGAGTAGGATAATACTTTGAATATGCTATATCGTTCAAACGGGGGCCAACTCGCCCGACCATGGCCCTTCAATGGGCCGTACGATCCATGGGCCTTCAATGGGCCGTCGGATCCATGGGCCTTCAATGGACCGTCGGATCCATGGGTCTTCAATGGGCCGTAGGATCCATGGGCCTTCAATGGGTCATCGGATCCATGGGCCTTCTACGTCTCGTTGGATCCATGGGCCTTCTACGTCTCGTAGGATCCATGGGCCTTCTACTCTCGTAGGATCCATGGGCCTTCTAAGGGCCGACTCATTTATGGGTATTGTACGGGACTTTAATGGGCCGTAGACGGGCCTTTAATGGAAATCGTACATTTTATGGGCTGACCATAATGGGCCGTTAATAGGCCGTATTTGGTGATGATATGAAAATGGCCCAACAGATTAACGATCCACAAACGGGCCGACTGTAACGATGGTCTGAATTTGGCCCACAAGCAGAAAATGACAGTAACGGGCCGTAAGTAACCGAATGCTACAAATGAGCCCAAGAATAAATGGGCCCTCAAAAGGCCGAAAGATAACTTGGGCTGGAAACGGCCCAATGGAATAACAGGCCATTAATGGGTATAAAGTGATACACTGTTCATTACGAGCCAGTTTCACCACAGGCCATTTATGGGTGTAAAGTGATACACTGTTCATTACGGGCCAGTTTCACCACGGGCCGTTAATGGGCCAATAGTTACAAAGGGCCTCATATGGGCCGAAATATGTCATGGGCCATACATGGGCCAGAAGTGAAAACAGGCTGGAATCATATTGGATGGCCCATATGACGCTACTGGGCTTAATTCGGATAGGGCGTAACGGGCCTTGGGTTAGCGGGCTGTAAATGGTCTATATGCGAACATGCAGTTAACAGTCTTTCCATGGGCTAGCCTGCCACCTTTTGACCAAGTCAAACGGGCCAGCCTTTTCATAGGAATGGGCCACTGTTGGGCCGTGCCATGTGTCGATGTATCATAGGCGCCTTTTGTCCAATGAGTGGATGACATCTGTCCCAACGATGAGCCGACACGTGTTTCCTCCAGCCAATGATGATTTTACACGTGGAAAATCCCCATTGGTCGGGGCTGTTAACGGGTTATCGGATCCAAAACCTGAACCGATAGCTTAACGGCGTTCCGTTACGGTGGATGCCACGTGTCGGTCACCCTTGATGAAAGCACTTCTCTGACACGCGATTTATCGTCATGGAAGTGGACACTTCCGTGATGATAATTTTGGTAATGTCATGGAACACTTCTACGAAAACATAGGTATGACTATCTTGATTATGTCATAAAATCATCATGGATGTACATGCATGACAAAAAATGCGACCTACTGTGACAAACACGTATCATCACGGAAGTGTATTTTTTTTGTAGTGATGATATCACCTTGTACCAAATGGACATTAAAAGTGCTTTTTTAAATGGTGAAATAGAGGAGGAAGTTTATGTTAAACAACCTCTCGGCTTTGTCAATCCCAAGAAACCTAATCATGTTTACAAACTTCACAAAGCTCTTTATGGTCTTAAGCAAGATCCTAGAGCATGGTATTAATGCTTGACCAAGTTCCTTATTGAAAAAGGCTTTGATATTGGAAAGATTGATTCTACTCTTTTCACTAAAAGGGTTAATGGAGAGTTATTTGTGTGCCAAATTTATGTCGATGATATTATATTTGGATCAACTAACCCTCATTTTAGTGAGAAGTTTGGGAAGCTTATGTCGGAGAAGTTTGAGATGCCTATGATGAGTGAACTCAAGTTCTTTCTTGGTTTGCAAATTAAGCAAACTAAGGAAGGCACGTTTGTTTCTCAAAAGAAGTACACCAAGGACTTGTTCAAGAAGTTCAATATGCAAGAATGCAAAGGTATGAGTACACCCATGCCTACTAGTGGACATCTTGACTTGACTAAGGACGGTAAACCCGTTGATCAAAAAGTCTATCGCTCTATGATTGGTTCATTGTTATATCTATGTGCATCTCGTCCTGATATTATGCTAAGTGTGTGCATGTGTGCACGATATCAAGCGGCCCCTAAAGAGTATCATCTTAAGGCTGTGAAAAGGATAGTGAGATACTTAATTCATACACCAAACTTTGGCATTTGGTATCCTAAGAGGGCCTCTTTTAATCTTGTTGGCTATTTCGACTCGGACTATGCCAGAGACAAGGTTGATAGAAAGTCCACTTCAGGTACCTGTCGATTTCTTGGTAGATCTCTTGTATCTTGGTCCTCCAAGAAACAAAACTCAGTATCCTTATCCACCGCCGAAGCGGAATACATTGCCGCTGGTTCATGTTGTGCTCAATTACTTTGGATGACCCAAACTCTTAAAGATTATGGGACATATGTGAAACATGTTCCATTGCTATGTGACAATGAAAGTGCTATTAAGATTGCTCACAATCCTGTGCAACACTCTCGAACTAAGCATATTGAAGTTCGTCATCATTTCATTCGAGATCATGTTGCTAAGGGTGACATTAACCTTAAGCATGTTCGTACTGAAAAACAATTGGCTGATATTTTCACTAAACCACTTGATGAGAAAGTGTTTTGCAGGTTGAGAGGTGAATTGAACATCATTGATGCTTCAAACTTGGAGTAGAAACTCCGGTTGGATACATGCAAGGAATGAGCCTTTGACAAATCCTTGACATTTCTCTTATGATGATAATCATATATCTTGGATATATTTGCACCCTTGCATGTCATCTAATCCTTGTAGGTACTTGGATGAACCTAACTCCATGAGATTGCAACTCACTCACATTTTGAGCAATCTCTACGTCACCAAGTCTCTACAATCCGGTGGTTGAAGACAAGGAAGCACGAAACCCTTCTAACATATCCTTTGACAATATTCTATACTGAGTTTGATGATTGTCATTTTGGATGCACAAGTGCTCTTCCATGCAAGACTAACTCATGTAGGTAGATGAACTCAAGTACCAAGTGGTGCTCCCAACTCTTGATGAAACTACATCAACCTGGAGCAACCCACACAAGTTCAACTACATGATCAAGTTCAACACCACCACCCAAGGTATGTCATTCCATATTAGAGAAGCTTTAGTCCAAGTCGTGAGTTAAAGCAACTCAACAAGATGTGAATACATCAAAATGCTTAAACGAAAAATGGTAACCCCATTTTGAGCTTAAACGATGAGTATGACCTATGATCAAGTGATTTCACTTGACTCCGAAGTCAATATACTCTAACATAGGTGACTTTGTCGCCGACCATTTCTAGATGGAGTTTTCTCGTGTTCTTTTCTATGCTCTTGCATTTGTCTCATGCATATTTGTTTCCTCTTTCAAAAAAAACTTCATCTAGATTTCTTTTCTGTCTGTTCTGCATTTCCTGCATCTAATTCCTTGCAAATCCTTGTGAGATCTTACTTGTCTAGTGAGCTGAGGTGAAAAGTGTCTTCTCTGTGATGAACTTGGTTCCACCGGTCTGTAGTTCTCGGTCCAACCGAACTCTTTTGGTACAACCGAAGCAAACAACTCGGTGCTTCCGATTTCACTGCAGGAGAGATAACTTGCCACTTGTTTCTGCATTCTTTTTGAATCCAGCTCCACTCAATGATTCTTGTCCTCTGCCAACATCACATTCAAATTGCTGCTTTGTTCTGTGTCTCAAGGACCAAACCCATTTACAACAATCCAGAAGGACCCTTCTTGGAAATTGATGTCAAAGGGGGAGAGAGAGATCACATCAAAGCTTAATCACTTCTATAGGGGGATAAAATACTCAGGTGAAAAGAGTTACCCCAGATGTTGGGTGTTCAAGAGGAGAGAAGTTACTTGTCTTTAAGAGGGGAAGACATGTTCATGTTTGATTGCTTGCTTTGCTCTGTCTCTTTTCTTTGCTCTGATTGCTCTGATTTTTTGTTCCCTATCTACTCCCAGTATCCCATGCTAGATTCAGGGGGAGCAAGACATCTAAGGGAAGGAAATTCATGAATTCATTGCACATCTTTACCTCTAGGGACATGTCCATATCCAATGGGGTACTCAGTACTCACTCTCTACATGTCATCCCAGTCTTGGTACTCTTGTGGTTTCTTTTGTTTGCTCTGGCTAGTAGATGTATCTGTGTTATCTAACCTTGTTTATGCAGGTTCATTCCCTCCTAAGCCAACTCAAGACCACAAGGTAAGTATATGCATCACAGTCATTGATACATCTCCAACGTATCTATAATTTTTTATTGTTTCATGCTATTATATTACCTATTTTGGATGTTTATGGGCTTTATTTCACACATTTATATCATCTTTGGGACTAACCTACTAACCGGAGGCCCAGCCCGTATTGCTGTTTTTTTGCCTATTTCAGTATTTCGAAGAAAAGGAATATCAAACGGAGTCCAAACGGAATGAAACCTTCGGGAGCATGATTTTTGGAACAAACGTGATCCAGAGGACTTGGAGTGAAAGCCAAGAAGCAGTCGAGGCGGCCAGGAGGGTGGAGGGTGCGCCCCCTATCTCGTGGGCCCCTCGGGCAGCCACTGACGTACTTCTTCCTCCTATATAAGCCTACATACCCCGAAACCATCCAAGGAGCCACCAAAGAAATATTTCCGCCACCGTAACCTTCTGTATCCGCGAGATCCCATCTTGGAGCCGTCGCCGGTGTTCTGCCGGAGGGGGAATCCACCACGGAGCGCTTCTACATCAACACCATAGCACTTCCGATGAGTTGTGAGTAGTTTACCACAGACCTTCGGGTCCACAGTTATTAGCTAGGTGGCTTCTTCTCTCTTTTTGGATCTCAATACAATGTTCTCCCCCTCTCTTATGGATATCTATTCGATGTAAACTCTTTTTGCAGTGTGTTTATTGAGATCCGATGAATTGTGGGCTTATGATCAAGTTTATCTATGAGAAATATCTGAATCTTCTACGAATTCTTTTATGTATGATGAGTTATATTTCCAAGTCTCTTCGAATTATCGGTTTGGTTTGGCCTACTAGATTGATCTTTCTTGCCATGGGAGAAGTGCTTAGCTTTGGGTTCAATCTTGCGGTGTCCTTACCCAGTGACAGAAAGGGTTGCAAGGCACGTATTGTATTGTTGCCATCGAGGATAAAAAGATGGGCTTTATATCATATTGCTTGAGTTTATCCCTCTACATCATGTCATCTTTCTTAACGCGTTACTCTGTTCTTATGAACTTAATACTCTAGATGCATGCTGGATAGCGGTCGATGTGTGGAGTAATAGTAGTAGATGCAGGAAGGAGTCGGTTACTTGTCACGGATGTGATGCCTATATATATACATGATCATGCCTAGATAATCTCATAATTATTCGATTTTCTATCAATTGCTCGATAGTAATTTGTTCACCCACCGTAATACTTATGCTATCTTGAGAGAAGCCTCTAGTGAAACCTATGGCCCCCGGGTCTATCTTTATCATATAAGCTTTCAATCTACTTTTATTTGCATCTTTACTTTTTGCATCTATATTATTAAATACCAAAAATATATTTATCTTATCATACTATCTCTATCAGATCTCACTTTTGCAAGTGGCCGTGAAGGGATTGACAACCCCTTTATCGCGTTGGTTGCGAGTTCTTTGTTTGTTTGTGTAGATTCGTGGGACTTGTGAGGAGCCTCCTACTGGATTGATACCTTGGTTCTCAAAAACTGAGGGAAATACTTACACTACTGTGCTGCATCACCCTTTCCTCTTCAAGGAAAACCAACGCAAGCTCAAGATGTAGCAAGAAGGATTTCTAGCGCCGTTGCCGGGGAGGTCTTCGCTCAAGTCAAGACATACCAAGTACCCATCACAAACTCATCTCCCTCACATTTACATTATTTGCCATTTGCCTCTCGTTTTCATCTCCCCCACTTCACCCTTGCCGTTTTATTCACCCTCTCTTTCCCAATCTCCTCTCTTTTCCACTTGCCTTCTTCCTCTCTCTTCCGCTTGCCTTTTTCCGTTTGCTCGTGTGTCAGGTCGTTTACCTTGTCATTATGGCTAGCTCTGTTTTTATCCCTTCGTCTCCCGACTTTGAAGTTCTTCACTTCAAACAAAGACAAGGAGAAAATTTAAAAGATGCTTGGTTCAGGATGCTAGAATCTTATCGTAGTTGCGTTGTAGAAGGAGATTTCAATATTTTAATTCACAATTTTTATGTTGGGTTAACCGTACCCCATAGACAACTCCTTGATTTTACTGCAAAAGGGTGTTTTATTGAAGTTGATACTAGTTTCGCTTATCAAATTATAGAGGGGATAGTAGGAGTACTTCCCCTACAAAAGGGATCACCCTTCTCTCATGAAGGAACTCAAATTTTAGATAAACTATGTGAATTGCAAAAATTTGTTGAACCACTTAAGAATATTGGTGGAAATATCAACCGCATGAATAACTTGATTGCACTTTGTAATAAGCGGTTGGATGACTTAGATCAAAAGATCTCCAAGCATGAAGGGAAACGCAAGGAGCCTCCCGGATCCGAGCATAACCCCATTAAAAAGTCAAGTGCCAAAGATGGCACTACTTAGATCTATCCTTGCTTTTATGCCTAGCTAGGGGCGTTAAACGATAGCGCTAGTTGGGAGGCAACCCAACTTTCTTTGTGTTCTTTGTTTTTGTTACTGTTTAGTAATAAATTTTGCATCTACCTTCTGTTTAGATGTGTTTTCATGTTTTATTTAGTGTTTGTGCCAAGTAGAACCTATAGGATAACCTATGATATGAGTTGATTTGATTCTGCTGAAAAACAGAAACTTTGCGCCCACGAGAAACAATTCAATAAATCACAGAAACGAGATTTTGCATTTATTGTTTTTTCTACTGTTCAATAACAAACTGTTTAGGACGTCCTATTTTGGTTGGATTTTTAAGGTTCCAGAAGTTTGCGTTATCTACAGATTTCTACAGAATGTTCTGTTTTTGACAGATTCTGTTTTTCGTGTGCTGTTTGCTTATTTTGATGCATCTATGGCTAGTATTAAGTGGTATGAACCATAGAGAACTTGGAATACAGTAGGTTTAACACCAATATAAATAAAAATGAGTTCATTACAGTACCTTATGTGGTGGTTTTTCTTTCTTACACTAACGGAGCTTATGAGATTTCCTGTTGAGTTTTGTGTTGTGAAGTTTTCAAGTTTTGGGTAAAGCTTTGATGGACTATGGAATAAAGAGTGGCAAAAGCCTAAGCTTGGGGATGCCCAAGGCACCCCAATATATTCAAGGATATCCAAAAGCCTAAGCTTGGGGATGCCCCCGGAAGGCATCCCCTCTTTTGTCTTCGTTCATTGGTAACTTTACTTGGAGCTATATTTTTATTCGCCACATGATATGTGTTTTGCTTGAAGCGTTGTGTATTATATTAGTATTTGCTTATTAGTTTACCACAATCATACTTGATGTACACACCTTTTGGGAGAATCCTACTTGATTAGAATTTATTAGAATATGCTATATGCTTCACTTATATATTTTGAGCTAGATAGTTTTTGCTCTAGTACTTCACTTATATCTTTTAGAGCACGGCGGTGGATTAATTTTGAAGAAATTGCTAGTCTCATGCTTCACTTATATTATTTTGAGAGTCTCTTAGAACAGCATGGTATTTTCTATGGTTATGAATTTGGTCCTAGAATGATGAGCATCCAAGTTGGGTATAATAAAAACTATCATAGAAAGTGCATTAAACACTAGGATCAATTTGATGCTTGATAATTGTTTTGAGATAAAAAGGTAGTAATGTTAGATTCATGCTAGTGGATAATTATGAAATTGAGAAATACTTGTGTTGAAGTTGGCAAGTCCCGTAGCATGCACGTATGGTAAAAGTTGTGTGACAAATTTGTTGCATGAGGTGCTCTTTTGATTGTCTTCCTTATGAGTGGCAATCGGGGACGAGCGATGGTCTTTTCCTACCAATCTATCCCTCTAGGGGCATGCGTAGTAGTACTTTGCTTTGAGGGATAAGTAGACTTTTGCAATAAGTATATGAGTTCTTTATGACTAATGTGAGTCCATGGATATACGCACACTCATCCTTCCACTTTGCTAGCCTCTATTTTACCGCGCAATTTTCACCGGTAGCATGCACCCATTATTTACCTTCCTCAAAATAGCCACCATACCTACCTATTATGGCATTTCCATAGCCATTCTGAGATATATTGCCATGAAACTTTCCACCGTTTCGTTTATTATGACACGCTCCATCATTGTCATATTGCTCTTTGCATGATCATGTAGTTGACATTGTATCTGTGGCAAAGCCACCTTCATAATTTTTATACATGTCGCTCTTGATTCATTGCATATCCCGGTACACCGCCGGAGGCATTCATATAGAGTCATATCTTGTTCTAACTTTGAGTTGTAATTCTTGAGTTGTAAATCAATAAAAGTGTGATGATCTTCATAATTAGAGCATTGTCCCAGTGAGGAAAGGATGATGAAGACTATGATTCCCCCACAAGTCAGGATGAGACTTCGGACTTTATAAAAATAAAAGAGGCTAAAGAAGCCCACCAAAAAAGAAAAAAAAAAGAGAAAAAGAAAAAAAGAGAAAAAGAAAAAAAGAGAAAAAGAAAAAAAGAAAAAAGAAAAAAAATTGAGAAAAAAGAGAGAAGGGACAATTGCTACTATCTTTTTTTCCACTCTTGTGCTTCAAAAATAGCACCACGATCTTCATGATAGAGAGTCTCCTATGTTTTCACTTTCATATACTAGTGGAAATTTTTCATTATAGAACTTGGCTTGTATATTCCAATGATGGGCTTCCTTAAAATGCCCTAGGTCTTCGTGAGCAAGCAAGTTGGATGCACACCCATTTAGTTTCTTTTGTAGAGCTTTCATACATTTATAGCTCTAGTGCATCCGTTGTATGACAATCCCTACTCACTCACATTGATATCTATTAATGGGCATCTCCATAGCCCGTTGATACGCCTAGTTGATGTGAGACTATCTTCTCCCTTTTTGTCCTTATAACCACCATCATATACCACCATAGTGCTATGTCCATGGCTTGCGCTCATGTATTGCGTAAGAGTTGAAAAAATGCTGAAGCGCGTTAAAAAGTATGAACCAATTGCTCGGCTCGTCATCGGGGTTGTACATGATGGGAGTATTTTGTGTAATGAAAATGAAGCATGGCCTAACTATATGATTTTGTAGGGATAAGCTTTCTTTAGCTATGCTATTTTGATAGGACATGATTATTTGTTAGTATGCTTCGAAGTATTATTTTTTTTATGTTTTATAAGCTTTTATCTTGAATCATTTGGATCTGAACATTCATGCCACAATAAAGAAAAATTACATTGAGAATTATGCTAGGTAGCATTCCACATCAAAAATTCTGTTTTTATCATTTACCTACTCGAGGATGAGCAGGAATTAAGCTTGGGGATGCTTGATACGTATCCAACGCATCTATAATTTTTGATTGTTCCATGCTATTATATTACCTGTTTTGGATGTTTATGGGCTTTATTTTACACATTTATATCATTTTTGGGACTAACCTACTAACCGGAGGCCCAGCCCGTATTGCTGTTTTTTTTGCCTATTTCAGTATTTCGAAGAAAAGGAATATCAAACGGAGTCCAAACGGAATGAAACCTTCGGGAGCATGATTTTTGGAACAAACGTGATCCAGAGGACTTGGAGTGCAAGCCAAGAAGCGGCCGAGGCGGCCACGAGAGTGGAGGGCGCGCCCCCTATCTCGTGGGCCCCTCGGGCAGCCACCGGCGTACTTCTTCCTCCTATATAAGCCTACATACCTCAAAAACATCCAGGGAGCCACCGAAGAAATATTTTCGCCACTGTAACCTTCTGTATCCGCGAGATCCCATCTTGGAGCCGTCGCCGACGTTCTGCCGGAGGGGGAATCCACCACGGAGGGCTTCTACATCAACATCATAGCCCTTCCGATGAGTTGTGAGTAGTTTACCACAGATCTTCGGGTCCATAGTTATTAGCTAGATGGCTTCTTCTCTCTTTTTGGATCTCAATACAATGTTCTCCCTCTCTCTTGTGGAGATCTATTCGATGTAAACTCTTTTTGCGGTGTGTTTGTCGAGATCCGATGAATTGTGGGTCTATGGTCAAGTTTATCTATGAGAAATATCTGAATCTTCTCTGATTTATTTTATGTATGATTGAGTTATCTTTGCAAGTCTCTTCGAATTATCGGTTTGGTTTGGCCTACTAGATTGATCTTTCTTGCCATGGGACAAGTGTTTAGCTTTGGGTTCAATCTTGCGGTGTCCTTACCCAGTGACAGAAAGGGTTGCAAGGCACGTATTGTATTGTTTCCATCGAGGATAAAAAGATGGGGTTTATATCATATTGCGTGAATTTATCCCTCTACATCATGTCATCTTTCTTAATGCGTTACTCTGTTCTTATGAACTTAATGCTCCAGATGCATGTTGGATAGCGGTCGATGTGTGGAGTAATAGTAGGATGCAGGCAGGAGTCGGTCTACTTGTCACGGACGTGATGCCTATATACATGATCATGCCTAGATAATCTCATAATTATTCGCTTTTCTATCAATTGCTCGACAATAATTTGTTCACCCACCGTAATACTTATGCTATCTTGAGAGAAGCCTCTGGTAAAACCTATGGCCCCCGGGTCTATCTTTTATCATATAAGCTTTCAATCTACTTTTATTTGCATCTTTACTTTTTGCATCTATATTATAAAATACCAAAAATATATTTATCTTATCATACTATCTCTATGAGATCTCACTTTTGCAAGTGGCCGTGAAGGGATTGACAACCCCTTTATCGTGTTGGTTGCGAGTTCTTTGTTTGTTTGTGTAGGTTCGTGGGACTTGTGAGGAGCCTCCTACTGGATTGATACCTTGGTTCTCTAAAACTGAGGGAAATACTTATGCTATTGTGCTGCATCACCCTTTCCTCTTCAAGGAAAACCAACGCTATTGTGCTTACGTAGCAGTCATGTGTATGAGAATCTCTTGCTGCTGTACATACTGTTTGCAAGAAGGATTCATGAACATGGAGGTACATTTCCTATATTCACATCTTTTGCTCTGATGCATATAGCCAAGATACATGTAACACATAGCTTACTCTGTCATGTTTATGCATTCACATGCTCCTATGTTCCATATTCACATGATTGCATACATGTAGGGGTAGCCTATGCATGTTATATGTCTTTTCAAAGCTTTACTTGTTATTCTCTATATCTTTATCTAAAGCTTTGATGTATGTTGTCATCAATTACCAAAAAGGGGGAGATTGAAAGCACAAGTGCTCTCTGGGTGATTTTGGTAATCAATGACAACATATCTCTTATTGGACTAATACTTTTACCTAGTATGTTTCAGATAAGTTCAACAATGGAGTGGCATGGACTAGAGGATGTGGAACCCCTTCAAAATGCTAAGGACAAAAGGATTGGCTCAAGATCAAAGCACAAGACTCCATTTTACTTTTAGTGATCCAAGATCACATTGAGTCAATAGGAAAGCCAATACTATTAAGAGGGGGTGAGGTGTTGCTTAATGGCTTGCTTGCTCAAAATGCTTAGTGATATGCTCCAAAGCCCTCAACTACTTTCTCACATTCACATATGTCCCAAACCAAAAGTCAAACTCGGCCCTACCGAAACTTTCTATCCGGCGCCACCGAGTTCAATTGACATAGACACTGCCAGAAACCCTAGTCTTTTCGGTCTCACCGATAGGGATCTCGGTCTCACCGAGATGGGATTGCAATCTCTATGTTTCCTTTTCTAACCGTTTTGGTCTAACCGAGATGAATAGATCGGTCACACCGAGATTGCAATGCAAACTCTCTGTTTCCCTTTTGTAACATTTCGGGTTCACCGAGATGAGCGAATCGGTCCAACCGAGTTTGCCTGACCAACTCTCTGGTTAGCTTATTACCAAAATCGGTCCCACCGAGTTTGTGTAATCGGTCTCATCGAGATTACATTATGCCCTAACCCTAATGATATCGGTCACATCGAGTTGAGATGTCGGTCCCACTGAAATGCCTAACGGTCACATTATGAACTAAATCGGTCTGACCGAGTTTAACGATTTGGTCCCACCGAGTTTGGTAAGTTGTGTGTAACGGTTAGATTTTGTGTGGAGGCTATATATACCCCTCCACCCACTCTTCATTCGTGGAGAGAGCCATCAGAACATGCCTACACTTCCACTATCCATTTTCTGAGAGAGAACCACCTACACTTGTGTTGAGATCAAGATCTTCCATTCCTACCACATAAATCTTGATCTCTAGCCTTCCCCAAGTTGCTTTCCACTCAAATCTTCTTTCCACCAAATCCATATCCTGTGAGAGAGAGTTGAGTGTTGGGGAGACTATCATTTGAAGCACAAGAGCAAGGAGTTCATCATCAACACACCATCTATTACCTTTTGGAGAGTGGTGTCTCCTAGATTGGTTAAGTGTCACTTGGGAGCCTCCGTCAAGATTGTGGAGTTGAACCAAGGAGTTTGTAAGGGCAAGGAGATTGCCTACTTCGTGAAGATCCACCCGAGTGAGGCAAGTCCTTCGTGGGCGACGACCATGGTGGGATAGACAAGGTTGCCTCTTCATGGACCCTTCATGGGTGGAGCCCTCCGTGGACTCGCGCAACCGTTTCCCTTCGTGGGTTGAAGTCTCCATCAACGTGGATGTACGATAGCACCACCTATCGGAACCACGGATAAAAAATCTCCGTTTCTCCAAATTGCGTTTGCACACTCCAATCCATTCCCTTACTTTCTCGCAAGTTGCATGCTTTACTTTCTGCTGCTCACATACTCTTTGCAAGCATCCTTGATTTATATTGTGAATGGTTAAACTTGTGCCAAAACTCCACTCCAACTTAAAGAAATTAAAAACTGCCAACTTTGTGTGTTGAGTGTCTATTCACCCCCCCTCTAGACCCCTCTTCTCGATCCTTTCAATTGGTATCAAAGCTTTGGTCTCCATTGCTTTGGTTTAATCACCATTAGAGGAAGATGTATGAGTCTACTTTGGGGAGTCTTAGACACAGAGTGCCTATACTTGATGGAGAGTATTTTCATGAGTGGAAAAATGAGATGCTTGTGATTTTCAATAAATATCATTTGAACAAGTACATTACCAGCCCTTGTGCACCTTATGTTGATCCTATGCATCGTACCCTTGATGAGTCCATTGACATGATTCGCAATCTTAGAACTGTTAATCTTATCACTAGAGGTTTGCCTAGAAACTTGATTGGTTGCTTGCCTACTCTTGAATGTGCCTACACCATATGGAAATTTCTTGAGGAACGATTTCCAAATTATTCCTTGCAAAATCTAGATGAAATTACTCGTTCTGTAATACTTCATCCCGCAACTAACTCATTAGTCACAATGCTTGCAAGGCTTATAATGATGAGTATTACCAAGAGGGCCCAGAGATACCTCTCTGAAACACGGAGTGACAAATCCTAATCTTGATCTATGCCAACCCAACAAACACCTTCAGAGACACTTGTAGAGCACCTTTATAATCACCCATTTACATTGTGACATTTGGTAGCACACAAAGTGTTCCTCCGGTATTCGGGAGTTGCATAATCTCATAGTCTGAGGGACATGTATAAGTCATGAAGAGAGCAGTAGCAATGAAACTGTCACGATCATAATGCTCTGCTAACGGATGGGTCATGTCCATCACATCATTCTCCTAATGATGTGATCCCGTTCATTAAATGACAACACATGTCTATGGTTAGGAAACATAACCATCTTTGATTAACGAGTTAGTCAAGTAGAGGCATACCAGGGACACTATCTTTTGTCTATGTATTCACACATGTACTAAGTTTCCGGTTAATACAATTCTAGCATGAATAATAAACATTTATCATGAAATAAGGAAATAAATAATAACTTTATTCTTGCCTCTAGGGCATATTTCCTTCAAAGGCTCGGTAGCAGGGGCCTCCTCGTGCTTCGGGCTCCGCGCAGCGGGGTGCGACTCCACCACATGAAGACGAAGCCACCATGACGGAGGCCCAGCTATTCGTGAGGGTCATCGAAAGGCTCTTCAGAGCAGCTTCCATGGCTCGGGGGCTGCCACAACGGAGAGGCATCGAGGGGACGGGCTTGCGCCCCTCCTCCAGCAACTGCGGCTCCTGGGACATCACCGTCTCTCGGACGATTACCGGCTTTGTGAGGCTAGGGACGACGATCAGCTCCAGATCTCGTGAAGGGCGCGTCAAGGGCGAGCTCGTCACTAAGGAAGGAGGAAGCCTGAAGGGCTAATGTTAAGAAGGAGCAAGTCACGCAAGGAACCCAAGGGGAAAGGTACTTACTCATCATCCGCCATCCAAATCCTCTGTTTTAGGGCCCGCGGGGCGATGCCATGACAACTCCCAAGCCTCCTCTTGTGGGAGACCTCGACAATTGGAGGAGGCGCGTCGGAGGGACGCGGGCTGCCTCCGGAGGCTGTAGAGGCCGTCACGGCTGCGGACAGAGCTCCCCTCGGGGCGACCTCAGGGCCAATGAGAGCCGCCTCAGGAGCGTCAGGAGACGCCTGGCCTCCCGAGGCCACCTCAGGAGCAGTCGCTGGCACATGCGTCTTCACCACCGTTTGAAGGGCAAGCATGGGGACCACCATGACACGGTTCTCACTGGGCCCCTCGTGGCCCTCGGGGAGCGCCCCCCACTTATCGAAGCACGACAACTTCCTAACAAAGTCCTCCACGTTCGAGAACTGGTACATGAGGAGGTTTCCCTCGGCAGGAATCACAGCGGGAGCCGGATTGCCCATCAGGAGCTTAAGCACGATGCTTAGTGTCTCGGGAGGAAGCGCAGTCACTTGGAGCCAGATGGGATCCTTCTGGCCGGTGAAGGTCCACATTGGGCGTGAGTGGTGCTGGAGCGGTGAGATGCACCGCCGGATGAACTCCCTCGCCACCATCAGCGGCGTCACGCCTGCCTCCCGCAGTCTGGCCAGCCTGGCCCAGACACGTTCAAGCTGACGGCCGGATAGCTCCGCGTGCCCCCAGGCAGAGCTCGGGATCACCGGCGCGCGCGGAAGAAGGAGCAGGGGCTGAGCATGCCGACGTCCACGTACACCCACCGCTTCCGATACCCCGTGGTATCCGTGCGGAACACGAAGTCGATGCAAGAGCCTGCCGGAGCCGCCACCGCCTGGAGTGACATGCACCCAGAGCGCTGCCGGCCATCGACAAGGCGAAGCGCGAAGAAGTGGCGAAGCAAGGCCACGGAGGTAGTAATAATGCCCACGAGGGCCTCACACAGGAAGGCGAAGATGGAGAGGAGGACGATGGAGGCGGGATCCAGATGCAACGCGTGGATCTGGTAATGCGAGAGCACAGGGTTGAAGAAATCGGAGAAGGGAGGAATCAGGCCGGCCAAAAGGGCATGAAGATGAAGAGGGTTTCAGTGGCACCCATCTCGATCAAGCTGCGGGAGGCAGGACAGGCCTTCGTCGCCCCTCACTCGTGGGAATCGGCTGCATGGGACAAGCAGACCTTGTCCAGCCCCTCATGGTTTGATCACCGTCGATCGATCCAACGCAGGCTCCAGCTCCAGCGAGGGATCTGCGGGCGCACGAGCACTGCTCCTCTTCTTCGACTTTGGAGCCATGGTGGTCGAGGAAGGCGAGCAAGGTGAGGCGGCTGGAGAAGGGTGGGCAAGCTCACAAGGAAAGAGAAAGCAAAAGGCGAGCGCGGCGGACAATGATGGCGAGGCTGCGCTCGCAGCAGGCAGTTGTCAAATCTGACGGTGGCCGAGGCGGCGTCGGGAAGCGGAGGCGCCCACGTCTTGTTAAGCTACACGTGTCGTCATGGCCCGCAGGCGATTGGGGCCCGCGGCGTTCCGCACTTGCCCTTTGGCTTCGCCTCGAAGCCAAGTGCGAGCGCGCCTTGGGCCCAAGGGCTTCTGTCGGCGTTCTGGGAACCAGGGTACCCAGCCCTGCCTGCCTGCTGCCCACGACGTGGCTTCGTCGACGTCCTGGTACGACCCATCTTCGACTACGACAAGAAAAGACCCCCGCGAGGCGGGCGACATCAAGACCTCCCGAGGGAGCGGCCTCCCTAGGTTGCCTCCTTAGCGGAGCGGAAATTTCTATGCAAGACCCAGCTTCACGAGGCTGAAATGACATCAGTCATGATGACCAAGGCCAGACGCTCGCCAACGGGCGCAGTACAACAAGTTTCCTCTTTGGTGCAAAGGAGGCCAGCGCAGGTGTGGAATCCCAAGGAATCAGCCAAAGGTTGCCATTTGCGTGCAATGAGACCAAGACCGCCAGAACGGCAGGGTGGATGTCATCGCCGAGCCCACCACGACGTCATGCTCAGAGGCTTTGCAGGTGAAGACTTCCTTTCGTCATGATTAGATGTACTTCTTGTTTCCCTTCTAATTTGGCCGTTGTGGGATCCCTTTCCGCCTAAGTTTTGGATGAAGAGGACCAAGGCCACTATAAATAGGGCCTAGCCACCACCGTAGAAAGGGAGATCGATCGATCAGCTCACCAGACGATCAGCTGGTAGAACCCGAGCTCATCACAAGAACACGCCTCCTAAGGCTGTTCTTTCACCTGTACTAGTTCATCCTCAGCCCACCGCGAGGCCAATCCACCACAAAGCAGGAGTAGGGTATTACACCGCAAGGTGGCCCGAACCTAGGTAAACTGTTGAGTCTCTCTCTGTCGTGTTCATCGAGCTAGGTCGTGAGAACAGCGGATCGGGAGGCTTGAGAGGTTGAGTTATTCGCACACGCTCCAGAGTTCTAACCTTTCTTGGGTCTGCGGAGCTCGGAATTTGACAATGTCGACCAAGGTACCCAAAAGTAGGACCACTAACTCATGGTTTAAACTAGTGAACCCGGCGGTTTAGTATATATGCAGTGTCATGTATGATGAGTTGTTACCCCGCAAAAAAGTGTATGATGAGTTGTGGCGATTAGTTATGTAATTTGTGGAGGGATTTAGACTTTGTCGACTGATTTGATCTCAGTATTTTTCAGTGTACCCAAAAGACTGATTCAATGATTCCAATGGCATGTGCCATCTACTTCCTACTTTAGTGTAGAAATTTGGAAGCTGAACTGAATAATTTTTTTTAAAAAGGAGGTTAAAACCCTCTGCATGCTGAACTGAATAACTGACATAGAACATTTACAGTTTTAATGGAACGGATATATACACGACCATGATGTGGTAGTTCCACGTTAAATTGGACTGCAGATGCCGAATAGCTGCATGGGATCAACTAGTACATCTAGACTCCATATTTCTATCTATTTAACTCCATAAAGGGGGAGGTTGAGACATTCAGAGGTGCTCCAAGAGAGATGATCAGTCATGGAGGGCACTCAGTCCATAGTCCAGTGTCTTCTCTACATTAAGCTTGGAAGGCATCAGTAACTATTGTGTTGCATGAAAGTTGCTTTAAACACTGTTGGGGAGGGGCGCCAAGCTAGCTTGGCTAGACCGTCGTGTGGCTTGGAGCCCACTATCAACCTTCAGAGTATTTGTGACGTTGCGTGTGAAGAGCGTGGGCTGTACCAAGTTCGTCCCCATCCCATCCAACCTTCCTGCAACCCTTCAATCCGGTTGTTAAGGAACCACCTTTTGGGCCTCATGGTATGCTAACGGCCATATGCATCTTTGAAACAAGGCAACATGAGGAAACAGGTGATCATAACAGATCTTCAGCTAAGTTTAGCTTTAGTTTTTTCTTTCATGAAAATCTTGGTTCTAAGATGCTGCTTCTGTATGCTTTGATGGTTTCTTGTCGATGGAATGGAATAGGGTGTCTTCTTCCTTGAAAATCTGACTGAAATGTAGCTTTCAATCTCACCGTCGGGTCAATCAGAAGTTCAGAACTAAAACCTATGTAACACCGGTTTGAGGGGACACGCTGTTTGAAGTGTGAGATTGGAATTAGTATAGCTGCATTTCTAGAAAATTAAATAGAGCTGCATAATATGCTTACCTACTTCAAAATAAATCAGCAATTGATCTAATTTTTTTTCCTGGTCATCCAACTGATTCTTAGGCGATTTGTACATATTCGCTGATTTCTCGATGCACAGGAGTTTTCTTATGATCGAAATTTAAAAGTCTGTATAGGCCAAAAAACATCCTTGTCAATTAATTTGTGCAAACATGGATAGGCACCAAAAAGATAATTTTACAAATAACGGCATGAATTTCGTGTGCATGTGTGAATGCGCACATGCAAAGGCCCATGCACCAACCCATCAGATAGCATGCGCGCACGCAAAGGCCCATGCACCAGTCCATCAGATTAAGGTCCATAAAATTCTGAACTTCAGAGACCTCAAGAGCTGGCAGTAGTACATAAGCTGAAGGTGATAACATGGCCTAAAAAAACGTAAGATAATGACAAACGTGCTGCCTAATTTTTTTTGAATCAAGGTGCTGCCTAATTTTAGATGCTTATCAGAATGTGATGGTCTCTTGAAGCGAATAGCCAACATACAACTCTTCTGAGGAGGGGGTCCATGGCCATCAACATCATGAATGTAACAAATTAATTAGCATAGTGGTTCTTCAGATAGGCCAAACGAGTGATTGCAACATGACTCCCAAAAATTGCACACCAAGATGCTCTCTTTCGTTGAAAACCATCTTGGTCGCATTAAATTTAGTAACACTCGAACACGGGACCATTAACGCCGGGCACGGATGGACCCATTTGCCGGCAAGCGTCATGAAAATGATATTTAGCGTAGGTTAGGAAACATAATTCAAAGAAAAATTAACCACAAACTTGAATAAAACTAGCGAATTCTACCCCCAGATCTCGACGATTTTTGCGATATCAACGGACAGCGGCAAAATTCCAGAACCAAGGTGTTTTTCATTTTCACTGTTGCGGATGAACCCACATGTCAAGGCATATGTCTGGATGAGAAAGCTCAGTGCCACCCTAATGCCATCCAGCTCTCCGTTTCACAACCGGATATTTTTCTGTAGGTGTTTGATCGACGCCATTTGCAATTGTTGACCTTGGAACAGAAGCTTAGGGAGAAGGCAAAGGGTTGCTGTCGGTCGCCGTCGCTGGCCAGCAAAGAATCTATTGGAGAATTGTGGCCACCTTTGTTTTTCATGAATTCAGCACGTGAGCTTCTAGATGTTGCTTCTCGGAGCAGGCCTCTTCTCAAGGCCACACACGCATAATTGCAGGAGCTCCGGTTCTTATCCTGAATCTGAATGAATGCTGCATCTTTTTTTTATAGTGGGAAAAAAAGTAGGATCAGATGCATTGTATCATATGTAGGTACGTAGTGTTTAATACTGGTGGGGCAACACATGTCGTGGCGTCCTTTAGATACATGGTGCATTCGAGCATGTGAGTGATCGATCGACATGCATGTGATGCTGCTAGGGTACAATTACAAATACAACTGCTGCTAGATCTAGCATGAGTTTTTATATTTGTTCTATCTTCTTCAGAGTCGTCAGTGCTCATCAACTTTCTAGGTCAGGTTCTGGAAGCTAGTTGATGGATGCTCAATCATCTTTGATTATATTTTGCTTAGATGGGGTAGAGTATATGATATAGTTCAGGAGGCCATCTGCCAAAATTTCAACTCGACGAAGAAAAGTTCATTGGCTTTCGGGTTGGGACTCTGGGCCCTAGTGGAGGCACAATTTCCAGACATGTTTGAAATTCCTGTCGCTCATGGTGGTGCTCGGGCGCGAACGAGTGCGCACGTGCGCGGTCGCGTTCGTCCATTCCTTTTACCCACTGACGTTGGTTATCTGCTCCGGCTTCAATACAGATCACTCGTGGCATTGTCCTGAAAGATCCGCAGTACCACAGCATCATCAAGCATGGTAGGCACGCTGGCAAACAAAGTTAGCTTAGTTGACAATCAGGAGTTTTTACACCACGAGATTCGGAGCCTTTTGATCCATTCTTGGCCACGCGCATGAGCACCAGCTTGTGTGAGCACCCATGTATGAACTCTGAACTGCCATCACTACTTGTGCAAAGTTGTTGCTGCAGATCTTCTAAGACTAGCAGAGATCATTTGGACCAAGCACTGATGAATTAATTCGATTGAGCATCAGTGGGTATGGATGATATATGCTGTGTGTGATTTAACCAGTCCACTGTAAGTGGCAGTGGTTAGTGTGAACCCTAAAGCGCTTGTGCCTCCAAAGACAAAACAACATTCAACAGAGTAGAAAAAACCAGAAGAGGACACAAAAATGCTGAAGGCGACACCCTTTTGCTGAAATCACCACCACTCATGCATACCTCTACATGATTCGCCATGGACCGCTACGAATCCCGCAGCGGTCACCGGAATTCACAAGAAAGCGTGGCGTGCGGCGAACCCAAACACCACGCCACGCCACTGCTATCTACTCTATGTGTGACGTACCACCGTTTTTCCGGTAAGTATGACGCCACTCTCGTCGTCTCCACATCAGGCCATGAACTCCCCGCCGCTGTTCACGTCGGCGATAACCCCGGCCGGCCAGATGGCCATCGCTTTGCAGAGAGGCACTGCCATTCATCTCGGGTAGTTATCTATCTTCTTCCTCGAATAATTCATCGCCGCTGTCAACCTCGACGTGCTCGATTAATTGGTGATGAGGCAAATCTTTTGCCTCCGTTTCGAAAAATAATTCATCGACCTCGATGTCGGTCGATGCTCGATAGTCAGATGCTCCACACCACCCATCCTACTTGATAGGAAAGCGATACGAGCAACCAATGGCGCCCCTAGCGTCGACAGCGGACTCGCAGCTAGCGATACGGTCAGAGAAGCGGACGAACATTTGGCTCGGGTAGTCGGGTGCAAGTTGATTAGGGCGAGAATGATCTGCTCATGACGCGTCTCCCTCTCGAAAAGCAGTGTGAGTCGTGTCCTGCTCACTGCCGTGTACTCTCTGCTGCATACGGATGCATACAGACAGAGTTATCACATCCGCCAGGCCATGGATCAGGGAAAATAATGCTGCAAACACCCAACGATTTGACCTCCTTTCGCCCTCGACTTCGACTGATCGTGGTCCGGGGCGGAGACCCCGTCTGCCTTTTCGTCCCGGACAAAGCTACGGCCGATTGATGGAGGCAAGCTGAGGGCAACAACAGTGAAGGGAGGAGGAACAATGGAGATGTAGGGAACACGATCGGCATGAGATCCGATTTAGAGAAGTATTTCTGCAGCACAACTGAACAGTTTCATGAGAAGCTTTGTGTGTCCATGCATCGAAGGAAATAATACACGAGTACACAGCAGCACAGCTTACCGCACGGCGAACTGAGCGTAACTTAAATGGTCAGGATCCTTGTGTGGAAAAAACCAAGAGACCTTTTACGGTACATCAAATGAATTTGGACCGTTAATTTTTGTGATTCAGTGGCCCAGATGCCGCAATACTACAGCAGAATTCCGGTAGTATATTAACGCTCAAGGGGTATTTTGGGACAGTGCGTTGTATTTCTTTATCGCTCCGGCAGTCTATGCCCCGCCGGGTGCCGTTCTCCATGGCAGCACGTCCGCGTTTCCGTATCGAACTGCCGCTCGAGGTCATGGGCAGGGTGTTCCCCGCCGACCGGCACACGTTCCTGGGCCACCAGGAGGTGTTTGTTACCTCCTAATGCGTTACTCGTCGGTGCTCTTGGCCAACGCTGCATAGGCTAGCTAGCCAAAGCGGCTTCTGGATGTATTCGACCTGACGACACACGCCTGTAAACGAGCTTGTGATCGATTCTCTGCTGCACAAACACGCACGTATCGGACAGGATAGCTAAATCTTTGATCAATTCCAGAAAACCTAAATCCTGATTAACTTCAACAGTGCTCCAGCAAACCTAATCATAGCAGCCTTAGGAGACACAACTAACTGGTTTGACAATCGGTGTCAGCATTGTGCCGGCAGCCGGCAAAAATGGAGAACCTGCGGCGCTGCTGATCTACACGGCCGTGTAGACGAGGGCGCCATTAGTTGTCAGGCTGAGCAGGGGCGTTGGTGCAGCATGCCCGTCCTTGGGCATGCACGGGCGATCTGGCGGCCAGCGCAGAGGCGGGAAGGCGGCGTCGGGATGGCGAAGGACCTGTGGGGCAGCATAGCACACGCCTTGGAGGATGGAACGGCCCAAAATTACCAATCTGTCCTTAAGCCAAATTCTGTACTGATTTATATTAACCGTTCGATCAGCCTAATACTACTCATCATATTAGGTAGTATGATGTACTGTAAAAAATCTCAAAACCAATTAGGTTCAAGTAGAGACTTGGCACTGATCGTATTTTTCTGAATTTATTTCAGGCCTTCTGGTGTGTGTGTTTGGTGAGAGGAGACGTCCCGTCAACTACGAAGATAAAATGTTGTGTTAGCTCAGTATCTCAGAAATGATCATAGAGGTAGGGTGTATGTGCTAGTATCGAAACTAGCCCACTAAGGCAGGATGGGCCAACGGTGGAAAGTGTTCATATTATCATTATTATTTTCAGTTTTTTCAATCTTGCAACCCAGGGTGGCCCAATCCCAGGGTGGGACGTGGCCCACCCGGCCAGCCCTAGCTCCGCCGCTAATGTGTGCTTGCGTTCATAGGATTGAAAGTATATGTGTGTGAGCATATGCGGCTTTTGTCAGAAATACGTAAAGTTTGCGTATCATTTTATTGATGGAAGGAGTAGAATGAGTACAACGGGCGTATAACATATGATACGAACGCAGGCAGGCGTGAACATAGTGCCCGGAGCAAAGAAAAGGGGATGCTTGGCCCGAACCGAGGAAACATCACAGCTAGACATACCAAACCCGAACCAAGAATGGCAATGCCGAACCAACAAGAATTCCAACATCGTCCGAGCCAAAACCATGGACACCATGAGCTCGCAAGATAGCGCCTTCAAGAAGGAGGACGATGTCAGGACGCCGTCGCTACCTGGTCCGGGGGAGCTGGACCTGGGGTTTCCCCTGAGCTCGAAAAGGGGCACAACTGAAGGCCTTGGCAACGTCTCCAAGAAGAAAATGACACCCACGGACGCCGCTGCTGTCAGCATCGCCAAGCCAAGCAGGGATCTCTTCCTGGCCTGAAGCTGAGCAATCCCTTAGCCGCCGAGTCTGGAATCGAGATGAGGAAGCCAAAGTTGGTCGGAATCACCATGTCGGGAGGGGGCTGGCGGCTGCACTTGCCGTCGGAGGGTGGCACCCGACCCCGAACCCATGAGCACTGGATCTGGCAAAAGGGGGAGGCTTTGAGGCATACGGGCGGGACAGGCGACGAAGCGAACCACGCGGGTGGGTCTGGGGAGGCGGCGTCCAACAATACCAGCAAGTAAGGACTGGAGGGACGCAGATCCGTGCTGTCGTGGCCTTAGTCACCGGGACATCGATGAGTTGGGCAAGCTGGAGGGACGCAACTACACGGTCGCCGAGGTCGGGGCTGCCCGGCAGGACGCCGACATCATGGGACACCGGAGAAACGCGGGCCCGAGGCCGTCGGGGTCGGAACAACGGCAGCAGTGATCCACCACGAAGAGCCCCGTGTCTGCCACGCCACAGAAACATCGCTGCAAGAGCT
>NC_041389.1:102047099-102047892 GCF_002162155.2 Triticum dicoccoides | reverse complement strand
GGGCTCATTGTAGCATATGTGGCTTTACTACGTAAAAAAAACACAGCTTAGCACATGCTGTTGTCGACATGCATTTAAAATTTCTATTCGTGACATGGTACGTCGTTGCCATTATTGTGTGGATGATAGCAAATTGGAGGATAAATACATTGCATTTGGGTCAAGGTCAAGGAGCTACCGGCCAGACGGGTCTCCGGTCCAAAACTTTGACCAGGTTCATTGAAAGGAATCGGAGCCATGAAATCTGCATACGCCATATACTATGTGTATGTATGTAGAGGCAGTAGGCTGAGGAAATAATGAAATCGTTCTGGGGAAAGGGATGGATGCTTGGATCATGTGCATGCTGGATCGGGATGCTTCAGTCGGATGGCATATTCTAATCGCTGCGGCGGTAGTGCTGGACGCTTATTTTTAGCATGTGTTCGTCCCATGCTTTGACATACCCGTGGCAACGGTCGGTTGGTACTACAATACTTCTAGCTAGTAAACACCGCCACGACTATCCGGGCCTGTGATGCTGGTCGGATGGCCGCAGCCACGGCGCACACGTAGATATCTCTCTGGTGATTGGGGGAACTCAAGGTTTCATTTCGGACAAACGATTTTTTCGAACCATACAGAAGAACTGCATGTATTTTTTTCATGAAAAAAAGAATGATGATACAACGACGAAGGCGCAAAAATGCTACACCTACGGCCTACGGGCTGCTCCTTACGAACGCCAAGTACGGGCTGATTTGTCCTCTTTTAATCGGCTGAATTGACTGCATGCCCCTTCTAATTAGACCCA
>NC_041389.1:102045035-102046726 GCF_002162155.2 Triticum dicoccoides | reverse complement strand
AAGCAAGACGTGGTGTAGACAACACCAGTACACACCCAAGAACAACAAAGCCTCGATAGACAAATGCTTAAGACCTGCAAACAGAACCCTAGCAACCCAAACACCAAACGCATAGGGTCTCGACTTCACGGCAGGGTTGGCAACATCATCGAGAACACGACCAAACATGACTTGAATCATCGGGACAGCCTCAACCACCAGAACAAGGTGGTATCGACTCCACGACAGGGTCGGTAACATCATCGAGAACACGACCGAGCACGATTTGAATCACCGGGACAGCCTTAACCAGCAGAACAAGGTGGGGGGGGGGGGCAAAACCGGCCGATTGGCCCACAAGACCAGGTGAGTTTGCATGGCACGAAGCTTAAAGCACCCCCCTGCCCTGGTTCTATAGAGAAATGTTTGAATCGACCGTTTTAAGTGAGCCAGACCCAAGCGAGAGCAAGGGAGCATACGTCATAGCTCTCCTAGGGACTTCAGGGAGCTTTTGGTTATTGTGTGCAACCGTTGTGAGACGGTGGCACGGGCTATCTTCAGCCGGTTTGGATAACGAGCTAATAATAGGCTAGGTGTGTAGGCATCGTAGCCTGTTTTTTATCGCCGGATGTGGCGCTTTACATATTTATTTTTTCTCGACTTTTTCTCAGGTTATGAGATTTTTTGGACCTTAAGACCTTGTTACATTTTTCTTTAATAATATGGTTGCATGCATCGATTGATGCAGAGGCCGGGAGTCATCCTCCTTTTAAATAAAATAGTGCTACGATTCAAGATAAGCACTACACAAAACGATGCACCTCGGTATTGTGATTCCATTCCCGTGATTGTCCTAATTTCATTGATTGTTAATCTTCAATTTTGTGTTTGTGTGGAGCTTTTTAAATGAATTTTCTCAAATTCGTCGCATAGGGTCGACCGTTTGAGATTTTCTTTGTACACTAGTTTCATCTCGTCGTTCCACACACTCATGTTGTAAGTTTTTTATTCAGACGCTCATAGACAAATAGATCTATATTTCATGTTTGATGTTGGAGCTTTTTTTAGATGAATTTTGTCAAACTCATCACACACGGTCGACCATTTAAAATTTTCTTTCACCACAAGCTTCATTTCTTTGTCCCATAGAACTCTTTTTTTTGAAACAAGGTAAAAGATTTGCCATTTTCATTGATTAAGAAAGAAGGTTTACACTTATGCCCGCAACGCGGGGAAGAAAACAACTACTCCCGCGGCATTAAATTACTCAAGTATTTCGCACCCGCTAGAGCCCAAAGATGGGCCTCTTCCATGATCCTCCCGACAATTAACATGGTGGGTGCGGCGGTGTTGCGGAAAACTCTTGCATTGCGTTCCTTCCAAATCTCCCAAGATACCAACATCATCACGAAGTTAGAGACTTCCAGTGCGGTCTTGTATTGTTCACTGTATCAGTCCACCAACCTCTCACCGAGGTGGCATTTGCCCAAGCCAAAGTAGAGAAATCCAGGAGGCCAAGCCAGTTGGCGATCTCGGACCAGATATGGGCCGTGAAACGGCATTGGGTGAGAAGGTGCACAGCGGACTCAGGAGGTTGCTTGCAAAGAGGGCAAATACCGCAGTTTGGCCATCCACGGCGGCTTAGTCTATCGGCTGTCCAAATCCTGTTGTGTAAGACCAACCAGGCGAAGAACTTGCATTGGGGGGGGGGG
>NC_041389.1:102026673-102044849 GCF_002162155.2 Triticum dicoccoides | reverse complement strand
TGGTCGAGATGGTAAGACACTCAAATTGCGCCTTCTAAGCCAAGGACGCAGAGTACACGCCATCAACAGAGAGCTTCCAAGTAATTGAATCGTGAACCCCATCCGCAAGAGTGATGCCAGCGAGCCTTTCCCAAAGCATAACCACTTCCTGGATGTGTGTGAGAGAGATGCCCTGCTGGGTATTAATTTGGGTAATCCAATTGTTGTCCGTCAATGCCTTTCTCACCGAACAAGACTTCTTGCGCGAGAGCTCAAAAATCTTGGGCGCAATATCCATCGGTCTAAGCCCCTCCAACCACAGAGATTCCCAAAACTTGGCCGTGTTTTCGTCCCCAACAGTTACTCTTGTAGCAGCAGCAAACAAATCACGATCCTTGGTGGTGCATGGGGATCCTAGGCCAAGCCACATCCTTAGGGTGTCAGCCTATTCATACCAAAGCCAGTGGAGGCGGAGCGCCGAAGCAAACTTCTCAAGGTCGAGAATACCAAGTCCGCCATATCGTTTGGTCTTGCACACCGTCTCCCAGTTTACCTTGCACTTGCCCCCCGAGACCTTGTCACAACCAACCCAAAGATACGCCCACCGGATACTGTCAATTTTCTTGTTCGCTTCAACCATCAAATCAAGCGGTGTGAGATGGTAGATGGCAATCTCCGTGAGCACAGACTTGACTAGAACAATGCGACCCGGAGTAGCCACGTGCTTTCCACGCCAAGGTGCAAGTTTTCCTGCAATCCTGTCTTCAAGGTACTGCAAATGGATTCTCTTAAGCCTCGTGACCGAAAGTGGCAGCGCCAAATATCTCATTGAAAATGTGTTCTGGGTCGCAGGGAAGGAATGGAGGACGTTGTCGAGGTCAACATTGTCACATCGAATAGGCCCCACAAGACTCTTTGAACAATTTATAACAAGACTGGTGACCTCGCCGAAAGATTTTAATTGGCGCTCAAGAACTGAATGTCTTCTTTGATCGGAGCCATGAAGATAGCTGCATCGTCAGCATAGAGTGATGTGATGTAGAAGGCCTTGGGCAGTAGCTTTGCTAAGGATGTGATGTAGAGGGTCAATATCAAGCACAAAAAGTAGCAGAGATAGCGGGTCCCCCCTGCCGAAGACCACGACCGTGTTTGAATGGGTCCGTGATGACCCCATTGAGGAGCACTCACGATGATGCCAAAGAAAGAAGGGCCCAAACCCACTGTCTGAATCTACTTGGGAATCCATGATGCCTCAACAAATCCATCAAATAGTCCCATCTAACCAAATCAAAGGGCTTGCAGATGTCCAGCTTGAAGAGCAACGTTGGAGATTTGTTGCGGTGAAGACATCGGGTCAAGTTGCGGACGTACAAAAAGTTGTCATGAATGCTTCTCTTTTTGATAAAGGCACTTTGGGCATTATACACAAGCTTTGACATGTGGGGTGCAAGACAGAAAGCCATCATCTTTGCAACAATCCTAGCGATGGCATGAATAAGGCTAATGGGCCTAAAATCTAAAATGTCCTCGGCCCCGTCTTTTTTTGGAATGAACGCTATATTAGCCGAGTTGAGCCAATAAAAGTTGTTGACATTGCAGATTTGAGAATTGATTAACAACGTCCATGATCTCAGGTTTAATGATATCCCAACATTCTTTGAAGAAAGCGCCTGTGAAACCGTCCAGCCCTGGAGCCTTGTCACAAGGCAAAGCAAATATGGCAGCCCTGACTTCCTCTTTCGTGAAGCTCGACCCAAGATCCTGGAGGTCACACTCCATGGGTGGAATAATCTCCCAATTGAAGTCCTTGCTGTGAGTAGAACCTCTCTTATTAATGTTGGCAAAGTGATTTTGGACAATTTCTTTTTTTTGCTCGTGGGTGGTAACCCAACCGTTGTTGTGCTTGAGGCGGTGGATGAAGTTTTTTCTCCTATGATGGTTGACCCGAAGGTGGGAAAAACAGGTGTTTGCATCCCCCTCTTTCAGGTTGGTAATCCGCGAGATTTGTCTTTTCCTAGCTTTCTCAAGCACCGCCAAACTAATCACCTTTATTTTAAGCCTCCTCTTGATATCTCTCTCATCCGGACTTAAAGCTCTATTTTCTTGTCCAATATCCAATCGTAGGATGACATCCAACGCCATGTGTACTTGCACCTTGTGGTTAGAGAAGATCGTTTTACTCCAGGACCGCAACCTTTGACTAGTTCTCTTAAGCTTGTGGAATGGATTTGGCAAGGCTCCATATGGTTTGACATTTCATTCCAAGCCTCGCTGAAATCCTCTTGAAGTTAGGCATTTTTGTCCAAAAGTTCTCGAAGCGGAAAGACTTGGGACGTGGAGGTCCCTTGTCGTTCACGAGGAGTAGAGGATAATGATCGGAAAGGGAGGAAGACAAGGCGTGGAGGATGTGGGCGTCGAACTCTAGGTCCCAATCTTCATTGCAGAAGACACTATCAAGCTTGCTCATAGTTGGGTCGGATCGCTCGTTGCTCCAAGTAAATCTTCTGTTTTGTAGATGAATCTCCTTGAACTCACAAGAGTGAAGCACATTACGGAACCGTACAAGACGGCTACGATCAACATTGGTACATTTTTTGTCGCGAGCACGGTAGATTTGGTTGAAGTCACCAAGAAGGAGCCATTTAGTTCTAGCCGGAGGTTTTTGACTGGCAATCTCTTAGAAGAAAGCGTCCTTCAAGTTGCTTCTAGTTGGGCCCTACACAGTGGTGAGCTTGAACAAAGTATCTGAGTCAAGCAAGGTCACGTTGGCAGACAAGAAGAAGGCACCGGAGATTACATTGTCCAGCTTGACGGACTTTTCATCCCAAAGCAAAAGGATTCCTCCCTTTGTGCCATTTGCAGGGAGTTCCACAAAGTTTTTGAGTCTCTGACCTCCCAGGAAAGCGGCGACAAATGGATCAACAACATCAAGCTTAGTCTCTTGTAGACAAACAAGGTCACATGGCGTGGATGAGATCGTTTCATGTATAGTAGCGCGACGATCTGGACAATTCAGACCATGGACGTTCCAGTTGAGGATTGAAAGCTTGTGTTCATTCATTGCAAACTAGAGTCACTTCAGGGGAGAAATACAGAACATTCATCATCAGTCTTGGCAGGGCTGGAGACAGCAGCAGCCAGTCACAACAGCTACAAATAGGTGTTACAACAGCGTTACAAAGAACTACATGGGTATAGCCATTGTTCGCGGTCATCATCAAAACCGAGTACATCAGATGGGAGGGAAGCAACATCTTCATGCCATCGCTACCAGTGCGTCCTCGACTACTGTCGCAAGGTTGCAATCCAAGTTGAACAGAGCATGTAGAGCAGCGATGGCAAGCTCCGGCAATTGGACTAGAAACAGAACAACATACTGGGAAATAGCATTCTCTATGATCAGTTGGCCTTCTTTAACTATACCCAGGCGTTGGCATTGCAGCTTCTCAGCCAACTGTGCAATCAGCAAGTCTTGTTTCTTGGCCCTGAGGCGTGAGCTGGAGCGTCTCAGGTTGAAGCTTGTGACTTCTGCAAGCGTCTTTCTCCGGGCAGTAGGTGGCTTTGGCGGGGTGGAGTTGGGCATCAGGAGCAGCGCCGGTGGCCACGACACAAAGATCGGCGTGCGCGTCGGGCTGCCTGAGGATGGAGACCCTTCTGAAGTGCAGATCGCCAAGAGCTCGACAGCAGGACCAGTGGAGGCGACTTGTTGGTGCAGCAGCGTGAGGGAGCCTGGCGAGGAAGCCGGCTGGTGGAGCGGTGTGAGGGGACTTGGAGTTTGTGAAGCTGGGCGCCGCAGCAGACGAGGCAACGATCGAGCAGGCCAGCCCGGTGGCGTGTCTTCCGGCGAGACCTGCAAGTCCAGGAAAGGTGCCACGCGATGCAGCCAGTCAGGGGCAGCAGGGAAGAGGGTCATAGCTCGATGACGTCTCGGTGGGTAGTGCAGGGCGAAGGTGGCGACAATCTTTCATGGTTCTCATGGGTCGGGGAAGGTCGTAGCACAATGATGTCTTGTTGTGTGGTGCGCGGGGAAGGAGGCGGCGATCTTCCGCGGCTCTCCTCGCTGCATGGGCTGGCAGACCTTGCTCTCGGGCACGTGCACCTCGCCGGCATGTCATCAAGGCGGTCGCGGGACCTCCTGCCCGAAGCCGGGATGACGACACCATCACGGAGGCGTTGCATAGAGTCACTGTTGATTTTCCGGGCATCGAGGATTGGGAGCTCCAGGCCACGATGCTTGCCATCCTCTTGGTGGCCACTGTTGTCATGGTCTTATCGGTGCCGCGAGCCCCGACCTCCATCTTTAGCATCCCGAGAGGGAGCTCTAGAGGGTTGGCGGTCATCATGCCCACGTCCCCAGTCAGACCCGTCGTCCCGGACACGGGCATCTTCCCGTCGGTCTCGAACTCCATGGTTCGGCCACGGCTGCGAACGCGGGCAGCACCAAAATCCTGCAGCAGCATTCGTTGGGGACGACAGCAGCGATGGTGGTGGCGGGAGACGGTCTTGCGGGTGTGGTGTCGACTTGCTGGCGCACTGGTGTGCATGGTGTCTGCTCTGTCGACAGACACTTGAAGGGATCACGACATTCAGTTTTGCCGTGTCCCCGTTCCAAGCAGCGATGGCAGGCCCCACGGTGGTGCTTGACAAATTTTCTGCCTGTTGGAGAGAAATACGAAGGCGAGGGTGTTCATCTTGGATGTCGCTGGCTGGGAGACAGGGATCTCCACCAATACGGAGTTCTGACTAGCTTCCAACCCTCCTCTGAGCTGGCTGGCATACCCGGTGGCTTGATAGGAGATGAGCGCGACGATGCAGAGTTCGAAGGAGCGGGCATCTGATGTCTACTACACAACCTTCTTCTTGTAGACGTTGTTGGGCCTGTAAGTGCACAGGTTTGTAGGACAGTAGCAAATTTCCGTCAAGTGGATGACCTAAGGTTTATCAATCCGTAGGAGGTGTAGGATGAAGATGGTCTCTCTCAAACAACCCTGCAACCAAATAACAAAGAGTCTCTTGTGTCCCCAACACACCCAATACAATGGTAAATTGTATAGGTGCACTAGTTCGGCGAAGAGATGGTGATACAAGTGCCAAATACATAGTAGATATAGGTTTTTGTAACCTGAAATAATAAAAACAGCAAGGTAACAAGTGGTAAAAGTGAGCGTAAACGGTATTGCAATGATAGGAAACAAGGCCTAGGGTTCATACTTTCACTAGTGCAAGTTCTCTCAACAATAATAACATAGATAGATCATATAACAAGCCCTCAACATGCAACAAAGAGTCACTCCAAAGCCACTAATAGCGGAGAACAAATGTAGAGATTATGGTAGGGTATGAAACCACCTCAAAGTTATTCTTTCAGATCGATCTATAAAAGAGTTCGTACTAGAATAACACCTTAAGACACAAATCAACCAAAACCCTAATGTCACCTAGATACTCCATTGTCACCTCAAGTATCCGTGGGCATGATTATACGATATGCATCACACAATCTCAGATTCATCCAACCAACATAAAAGAACTTCAAAGAGTGCCCCAAAGCTACTACCGGAGAGTCAAGAACGTGTGCCAACCCCTATGCATAGGTTCCCAATATCACGGGACTCCCCTGGCGTGCACTCCAAGTCTATCAGGTTGCTTTCCTTCCAAAATTAACTTCTCCAGTTGATTTCGTTCCGTTTTGACTCCGTCTGATATTCCTTTTCCTCGAAACACTGAAATAGGCATAAAACAACAAATCTGGGCTGGGCCTCCGGTTAATAGGTTAGTCCCAAAAATTATATAAAAGTGGATAATAAAGGCCAATATTGCCTAAAACAGTAGATAAAGTAGCATGGAGCAATCAAAAATTATAGATACGTTGGAGACGTATCAAGCATCCCCAAGCTTAATTCCCCTTCGTCCTCGAGTAGGTAAATGATAAAAAAGAATTTTTGATGCGGAGTGATACTTTGGAATAATTTCAATGTAAATCTTCTTAATTGTGGTATGAATATTCATATCCGGAAGATTCAAGACAAAAGTTCATATTGACATAAAAGTAATAATACTTCAAGCGTACTAATCAAAGTAATCATGTCTTCTTAAAATAGCATGGTTAAAGAAAGTTATCCCTACAAAATCATATAGTCTGGCTAAGCTCTATCTTCATCACACAAAGTATTTAATCATGCACAACCCCGATGACAAGCCAAGCAATTGTTTCATACTTTAGTAATCTCAAACTTTTTCAACTTTCACGCAATACATGAGCGTGAGCCATGGACATAGCACTATAGGTGGAATAAAATGGTGGTTGAGGAGAAGACAAAAAAGGAGAAGATAGTCTCACATTAACTAGGCGTATCAACGGGATATGGAGATGCCCATTAATAGATATCAATGTGAGTAAGTAGGGATTGCCATGCAACGGATGCACTTGAGCTATAAATATATGAAAGCTCAACAAAAGAAACTAAGTGGGTGTGCATCCAACTCGCTTGCTCACGAAGACCTAGGGCACTTTTGAGGAAGCCCATCATTGGAATATACAAGCCAAGTTCTATAATGAAAAATTCCCACTAGTATATGAAAGTGACAACATATGAGACTCTCTATCATGAAGATCATGGTGCTACTTTGAAGCACAAGTGTGGTAAAAGAATAGTAGCATTGTCCCTTCTCTCTTTTTCTCTCATTTTTTTAATTTGGGCCTTTTCTCTTTTTATGGCCTTTTTTTATAATTCGTCCGGAGTCTCATCTCGACTTATGGGGGAATCATAGTCTCCATCGTCCTTTCCTCACTGGGACAATGCTCTAATAATAATGATAATCACACTTCTATTTTTCTTACAACTCAACAATTACAACTCGATACTTAGAACAAAATATGACTCTATATGAATGCCTCCGGCGGTGTACCGGGATATACTATGAATCAAGAGCGACATGTATGAAAATTATGAAGGTGGCCTTGCCACAAATACAATGTCAACTACATGTTCATGCAAAAAGAAATATGACAAAAGTAATGTGTGTCATATGAACGGAACGGTGGAAAGTTGCATGGCAATATATCTCGGAATGGCTATGGAAATGCCATGATAGGTAGGTATGGTGGCTGTTTTGAGGAAGGTATATGGTGGGTGTATGATACCGGCGAAAAGTGCGCGGTATTAGAGAGGCTAGCAATGGTGGATGGGTGAGAGTGCGTATAATCCATGGACTCAACATTAATTAAAAGAACTCATGCACTTGTTGCAAAAATTTAGAAGTCATCAAAAACCAAAGCACTACATGCATGCTCCTAGGGGGATAGATTGGTAGGAAAAGACCATCGCTCGTCCCCGACCGCCACTCATAAGGAAGACAATCAATAAATAAAATTGTGCTCCGACTTCATCACAAAGCGGTTCACCATACGTGCATGCTACGGGAATCACAAACTTCAACACAAGCATTCTTTAAATTCATAATCACACAAATAGCATCACTTTGATATTATCACATCCATATCTCAAAACAATTATCAAGCATCAAACTTATCTTAGTATTCAACGCACTCAAAAGAAAGTTTCACACATCTTGAATACCAAGTATATTAATATTAAGAAAATTACCATGGTATTAACGACTCTCAAAATAATATGAGTGAAGCATCAGAGTTCATATATTTCTTCAAAATAAAACCACCATTGTGCTCTAAAAGATATAAGTGAAGCACTAGAGCAAATGACAAACTACTCCGAAAGATATAAATGGAGATCAATGAGTAGTCGAATAATTATGCAACTATGTGAAGACTCTCCCATTTAATAATTTCAGATCTTGATACTTTATTCAAACATCAAGCAAAGCTAAAGAAAACTACATTGCAAGGATAGCACAACTCATGTGAAGAAGCAAAAACTTAGGCTCAACCGATACTAACCGATAGTGATTGAAGAAGAAAGGTGGGATGCCTACCGGGGCATCCCCAAGATTAGATGCTTGAGACTTCTTGAAATATTATCTTGGGGTGCCTTGTTCATCCCCAAGCTTGAACTTTTGTGTCTCCTTAATTCCTCTCATATCATGGTTTCTCTTCTTTTTATCAAAAGCTTCATTCACAACAAACTCAACAAGAACTCGTGAAATCGGTTAGTATAAACCAATGCAAAACCATAACATCTTCTACTGTAACAAATCACTAACATTATTATTCAACATTGAATACTAAATGTATCTTCATATTTAATACTCCTATCCTCAAATAGAATCATTAAACAAGCAAACATATGCAAACAATGCAACCATAACAGCAATCTATCAAAACAGTACAGTCTGTAAAGAATGCAAGAGTAACAATACTTTCCTGACTCCAAAAATTATGAACTAAAATTACCACTGTAATAAATTTATCATAGATTAATATGCAAAAAGATTCAACGTTATACCATTCTCTGACATTTCTAGGGAATTTTTGCAACAGCGGTAAACTTTCTGTTTTCAAACAGCAACATGCATACTAGCAAAATAAGCATGGAAAAGGCTATCCTTGACTTTTTAATTGAAACTAAAGATGCAAAACATTGTTATAACTAATAGCAAGCAAAAACTAGCAAAATAAAATGACGCTCCAAGAAAAACACATATCATGTGGCGAATAAAAATATAGCTCCAAGTAAAGTTACCGATGAACGAAGACGAAAGAGGGGATGCCTTCTGGGGCATCCCCAAGCTTAGGCTCTTGGTTGTCCTTGAATATACCTTGGGGTGCCTTGGGCACCCCCAAGCTTAGTCTCTTTCCACTCCTTATTCCATAGTCCATCGAATCTTTACCCAAAATTTGAAAACTTCAACCACACAAAACTCAACACAAAACTCGTAAGCTCTGTTAGTATAAGAAAATAAAACCACCACTTAGGTGCTGTAATTAACTCATTTTAAATTCATATGGGTGTAATATGTACTGTATTCTAACATCTCTATGGTTCATACCGCTTAATACTAGCCATAGATGTATCAAAGTAAGCAAACAACACAATGAAAGCAGAATCTGTCAAAAACAGAACAGTCTGTAGTAATATTTATCAAACGTATACTTCTGGAACCCCAAAAATTCTGAAATAAATTGCTGGACCTGAGGAATTTGTCTATTAATCATCTTCAAAAAGAATCAACATAAAAGCACTCTCCAGTAAAAACTGGCAGCCATTCTCGTGAGCGCAAAAGTTTCTGTTTTCTACAGCAAGATCATATAAACTTCACCCAAGTCTTCCCAATGGTTCTACTTGGTACTTTATTGAAACAAAAACTATAAAACATGATTACTAAAGTAGCATAATCATGTGAACACATAAAAAAAGTAAGTATAAACATTGGGTTGACTCCCAACAAGCGCTTTTCTTTAATGCCTTTGTAGCTAGGCATGATGATGACAATGATGCTCACATAAAAGATAAGAATTGAAACATAACGGGAGCATCATGAAGCATATGACTAGCACATTTAAGTCTAACCCACTTCCTATGCATAGGGATTTTGTGAGAAAACAACTTATGGGAACAATAATCAACTAGCATAGGAAGGTAACACAAGCATAGCTTCAAGAATTTAAGCACATAGGGAGGAAACTTGATATTATTACAATTCCTACAAGCATATGTTCCTCTCTCATAATAATTTTCAGTAGCATCATGAATGAATTCAACAATATAACCAGCACCTAAAGCATCCTTTTCATGATCTACAAGCATAGAAAATTTACTACTCTCCACATAAGCAAGATTCTTCTCATTCGGAATAGTAGGAGTATCATAAGAGACCTTAACACTAAAAATTGTTTCCACATTAAAGAGTAATGTTCAGAAAAAGGGTAATCATAATCATGACAAGTTTTATAAATATAATCATCACTACTTTATACCATAAGTTTCATCACAATAATCATCATAAGTAGCAACTTCGTTCTCATCATAATCGATTGAAACCTCTCCCAAGATAGTGGAATCACTAAATAAAGTTGACACTCTTCCAAATCCACTTTCATCAATATAATCATCATAGGTAGGAGGCATGCTATCATCATAACAACTTTGCATATCAAAATTTGGGGTGCTAAAAATATCATCTTTATTAAACATAGCATCCCCAAGCTTGGGACAAACATTAATTCCAGCAAATATATTCTCAAATATTTCATCCTCATCAAACATAGCTTCCCCAAGCTTGGGCCCTTTCATATCATAAGCATAATCACTCTCATCATTAAAAATATGAATAACATCAATAGTATAGAAATTATCATCATCACAAGTAGTAGTAGGAGAAACATCATTTGGGAGGGATACCTTTTTACCTTTGTTGCTCCTTATTTTCTTTTTCTTCTTCACATTATGTGTAGGTTCAACCTTCCTCTTTGAGCTCCTTATTGATGAGATTGACAGAATAGAAAGCTCCTCCTCGTTACCTGATTCATCATAAGAAATAATAGGAGGAGATTGGGAAGCCTCTTCCCTTTCATTAGTATTCTCATCATCTTCCATTTGCTTTCTTTTCTTTAGGTAATTGGCAATATAAGGATTTTCAATGCAATTCTCCGCACAATACATATAAATTTCCTCTAGATCAAAACCAAGAAGTTTATAACGGGCAAAATCTGGGAGATAGTTGGTTATACGTTTCATTTCTTCATAACCCAAAAGAAGGCTAAGATCTTTATGATGCTCAAAGGTAATCAAATTATCACAATATTTGGAAACGACTTGATCATGAAACAAATAGCATTGGAGCTTTAAATGACCATGTTCATTGCAAAGTTCACAAGGGGTACTATATTGAATCTTTCAGCACATTCATCTAGCTCTTCTTGCAACAATTTGGTTTCTAAGTACTTATGCCTCTTGCAATATCTATCTTCCCTATTTGGTGTGTACTTACAAACCCAATGCACTCCACAAAATTTGACATCTTTATAGGAGACATTTTCATCATAACTAGTGCAATCATCATTAGCATCATAGATATTCAAAGAATTCGTACTAACAACATTGCAATCATGCTCATCATTCAAATATTTAGTGCCAAACAATTTAGAGATTTCTTCTGAGCACAATTATCCTTTCCATCATACTCACGAAAGATATTAAAAAGGTGAAGCGTATGAGACAAACTTAATTCCATTTTTTTGTAGTTTTCTTTTATAAACTAAACTAGTGATAAAACAAGAAACAAAAAGATTCGATTGCAAGATCTAAAGATATACCTTCAAGCGCTAACCTCCCCGGCAACGGCGCCAGAAAAGAGCTTGATGTCTACTACAGAACCTTCTTCTTGTAGATGTTGTTGGGCCTGCAAGTGCACAGGTTTATAGGACAGTAGCAAATTTCCCTCAAGTGGATGACCTAAGGTTTATCAATCCGTAGGAGGCGTAGGATGAAGATGGTCTCTCTCAAACAACCCTGCAACCAAATAACAAAGAGTCTCTTGTGTCCCCAACACACCCAATACAATGGTAAATTGTATAGGTGCACTAGTTCGGCGAAGAGATGGTGATACAAGTGCAAAATACATAGTAGATATAGGTTTTTGTAATCTGAAATAATAAAAACAGCAAGGTAAAAAGTGGTAAAAGTGAGCGTAAACGGTATTGCAATGATAGGAAACAAGGCCTAGGGTTCATACTTTCACTAGTGCAAGTTCTCTCAACAATAATAACATAGATAGATCATATAACAAGCCCTCAACATGCAACAAAGAGTCACTCCAAAGCCACTAATAGCGGAGAACAAATGTAGAGATTATGGTAGGGTATGAAACCACCTCAAAGTTATTCTTTCAGATCGATCTATAAAAGAGTTTGTACTAGAATAACACCTTAAGACACAAATCAACCAAAACCCTAATGTCACCTTGATACTCCATTGTCACCTCAAGTATCTGTGGGCATGATTATACGATATGCATCACACAATCTCAGATTCATCCAACCAACATAAAAGTACTTCAAAGAGTGCCCCAAAGCTACTACCGGAGAGTCAAGAACGTGTGCCAACCCCTATGCATAGGTTCCCAATGTCACGAAACCCGCAAGTTGATCACCAAGACATACATCAAGTGTTCTCATAAAAGACTCAATCCGATAAGATAACTTCAAAGGGGAAACTCAATTCATCACAAGAGAGTAGAGGGGGAGAAACATCATAAGATCCAACTACAATAGCAAAGCTCGGGATACATCAAGATCGTGCCATAGAGGGAACACGAGAGAGAACACGAGAGAGAGAGATCAAACACATAGCTACTGGTACATACCCTCAGCCCCGATGGTGAACTACTCCCTCCTCGTCATGGAGAGCACCGGGATGATGAAGATGGCCACCGGTGAAGGATCCCCCCTCCGGCAGGGTGCCGGGAAGGGCTACCGAGAGGTTTTTGGTGGCTACAGAGGCTTGTGGCAGCGGAACTTCCGATCTATCTTCTGTTCTGGAAGTTTTAGGGTACGTAGGTATATATGGGTGCAAAGGGTACGTCGGTGGACCTCCGGGGTGCTCACGAGGCAGGGGGGCGCGCCCTAGGGGGGTGGGCGCGCCTCCCACCCTCGTGGGCAGCCCGGGACTCCCCTGACGAGCACTCCAAGTCTATCAGGTTGCTTTCCTTCCAAAATTAACTTCTCTAGTTGATTTCGTTCCGTTTTGACTCCGTCTGATATTCCTTTTCCTCGAAACACTGAAATAGGCATAAAACAACAAATCTGGGCTGGGCCTCCGGTTAATAGGTTAGTCCCAAAAATAATATAAAAGTGGATAATAAAGCCCAATATTGCCTAAAACAGTAGATAAAGTAGCAATGGAGCAATCAAAAATTATAGATACATTGGTGACGTATCAGCGTCCACGCCCCATGCCGACCGGCGCTTGAGGTTGCAGACAACGACGTCTTGAGGCAAGACCGGGGAGCGCCATGAATCAGCTTAAGGGGCGCAGGATGCACCAGATCTTCAGCAGCAGCAAAGGAGACCTTCTGGGTTGGACCTGATGCATCGAAAGTAGCAACCGCAGGCGGATCTTCGGGGAAGGATCCCTGGACGAGTGATGAGCCTGAGGAGACAGGGCGCCTCGACGGAGAGACTGGATCTGGAGTGGATCCAGCCAGCTGCGGGAACAGGAAGAGCACGAGGCCCTCCCGAGCAAATCTTGGTGTAGGGAAACCGGGGGGAAAACTTGGCGTTGCAGGGGAGAGGCGCGGCTGGGCATGGAGGGGCGCAACGGTGGCGGTGTTGGTGGCTGCGGGCTCCGGAGCGGCGCGTCACAGGAGCTTGGGCGGGGGGAGCGGCGGCATCATTTTTTTGATTTGCCTTGGGTGATTGACGTTACAATCTCCAAAAAGGGAAGGTCCCCATAGAACTCTAATGTTGTAAGTTCTTTATTTTGACACTCGTAGATGAAATTGTTACAAGTGTGGTGGTGTGAGATAAGTTTACCATGTGGACAATAAATGAGAGTAATCATCAGTGCACACTGTCGTGGTTCTAAGTCTGACAGTAGAATGGGGGGTAGGTATGGAGAGGCAAGATCCTAGCTATTGGAGCAGTTGTACACACAGGTGTTTTACGAGTTCAGGCCCTTCTCGGAAGAAGTAACAGCCCTACGTCTCGGAGCCCGGAGGCGGTCGACTGGATTATGTGTGTGATAGTTACAGGGGTGCGAACCCTTCTACCAGTGGAGGGGGGTGGCTTATATAGAGGACGCCAAGACCCCAGCCAGCCCACGTAGCAGAGGGTTAAAGTACATTAAGGTCCGGCGATACTGGTAACGCCCTATATAAAGTGTCATCATGACCATTAAGACTACTTAATTACAGACCGTTTGGATACAGAGTAGATCCTGAACTCCTTATGGTCGAGTGAGTCTTCATGGTCGAGAGTCTTCAGGTTCGTCGAGTGTCTTCTAGCCGGTCGAGTGGAATCCCTCTTGGTCGACTGGAAGACGGATTCTTCTAAGAGATGCCCTTGGGGAGGGTATCTTGGACAGGTCTGTAACCTACCCCAGGTACATGACCTCATCAGTAGCCCCCGAATGGATCGAGGTTTGAGTGAGGACGGAGTTGGCAATCTTTCCGACCTGCTTTCTGGTACTGTAAAGGTGTTTTTGCTCTGGATCAATGACTTTCAAGTGAGGGTGTCAACTTTTGTTCAGTCGCCTTGATCCATTCTTTATTTCTGTCGAGTGAACTTTATGAACCTGGAGATTTCCGAGCGACGGATAGCAGGAGATCTTCCGTCTGACAAGTTGCCCTGTGGTTAGCGGATTTAGAGGGATCCGAATTTTGGGGAAGTGCGCGAAGCGGAGAAAGCCGCGGTACTCGGATGGGATAAGGTAGGGACGCCTTGATTCCCACGCCGCCTTTTTCGCCACGTATCGCGTGCGCGACTGTTTCGGGATTTGACGGGATTGCCTGGGCCTACCCGTCAGCCACTCGGAAGTGACCCCATATAAGGAACCCGGCGGAGGTTTTCCGAACAGTGCCTCCTCATTTTCTCCTCCCTCGTCTCCAGATTCATCTGCTGCGCTTGTCAACTGTCCAGCGCCGCTGCTCCGTTCCAGCTTCGTCGGTGACAATGGTGAAGGAGAAGACGGCGGCTTTGGAGCGGGCGAAGAAGGCGACTGTGCAAGCGAAGGGGAGAGCGCCCAGTCGGGGTGGATCTTCATCGCGGTCTCGCTTGCCGCAGGGTTGGGTACAAGGAGATTGGATCCGCTCGACCATCACCCAGAAGGACCTCGATGACCTAGCCGATGAGGGGCTCATCGAGCACGGAGCAGCGAGGCTTCCGGGGGCGGAGTGTCAACCGCAACCTCAGGAGGGTGAGTGCGTCCTCTTGGCGACTCATGCAGATCGAGGGTTTTCTTTGCCGCTGCATCTTTTCTTCCAAGGATTTCTGAATTTCTTCGGAGCTCAGCTTCACTATTTTACTCCAAATTCCATCGCCTATCTCTCCGCCTTTGTATCTTTGTGTGAGAATTTTCTTGGGTTGCTGGCCGCACTGGGGCCTCTTCAAACATATATTCACTTGTCGCTCCCAGACGGTGAAAAAGGCCAGCCCCAATGACGAGAGAACCCAGGTGATCCAGATTTGTGGGGGTCTCGGGGTCCAGATGAGGAGCAAGAGCGCTTTCCCTGCTATGACCCTTCCCGAGTCGGTCAGAGGGTGGCAGTCGACCTGGTTCTACTGCCAAGACCGGTCGATGCCAGGGCAGTCGACCGGGCTCCCTCCCTTCTCTATGAGTCGAGTGAACAAGCCCTCTTCTCTGAAAGTAGTTCCAGAGGAGAAGGCCCAGGTGAGAATGTTGATGGAGCGAGTAGTTCAGTTGATTCGTGACGGCGTGACCGGTATGGACCTTCTGGAGGTTTTCCTTCGGCGGCGCATCCAACCACTCTAGTACCGGGGCCACCCGATGTGGATGTATTCTGGTACTGAAGACACCAGTCGGGTCCACCCAGAGGAGGTCGACGAGGCTACATTGGAGAGGTGGATGACTGCCATCACGGGGAACAAGGACAACCCTCGTGGTGCTAGGAGGATCGTTCCACTTGACCAATATTATGAGGTGGACAAGGTACGACTATTTTCCTCCGACTGTTCCGTCCATTCTGTTTCATCGTAAATCAGTCGATTGACCTTTGTCTTGCTTGCTTTCTTTCAGGAAACCACTAAGTTGTACTCGATGCCGAACGGGGCGCAGGCACAGGCCGAAGAGGAGGAAGGAAGCGGAGGCGAAAGTCAAGAGGAGTGGGAGTCAAGCGCCGATGAGGGTGAGGAAGACGCAGGTTCTGACGAAGAGGAAGAGGAGGAGGAAGAGGAGGAGGAAGTTGCGCCTCCTCGCTCTGAAAGGAGGTCCAAGCTCGCCCACGACCCTGCGGCTGTTCGTGGCAAGGGAGTCACGCCTGCTGGGTAGTCGACTAAATGTCCTCGGACAACTTCACCCGCGCCGACTGAAAAGGCGTCGAAGCAACCCCGAGCGGCCCCGTCAAAACCGGCGAAAGCCCTACCGAAGATGAGGATGGAGATCCCGACTGTCTCTGGGTAACAGTCATAACTCACGTTTTCCATTTTTGGTCGATTCAATCGCTGACCGACTGATATTTGCAAATCACAGTGCTGCTACTTCTGAGACTTCAGCCAGGCATGAGGATCAAGAAATGGAAGATGCTGCGACTTCTCAGCCTGGTATGATCTGCGCGGTTTTGCTTTTGGTCGACTGAATCTTTATTTTTGACTTTGAACTTCTTCTGCAGCTCCACCTAGCGTTGTCATCAATCTTCCTGACGATGACGATGAAGCGCCCCTGAGGCAGAGGAGGAACAGGAAGGCGACTGCTGGCAAGGCTGCTCAGGTTGTGTCAGCGCCTAGACCACAGATTCCAGAAGGGAGCAATGTCGCTCGGGCTACCGTGTCCTTTGCGGAGCTGTTGACGGTTGCCCGCCCTTCATCGTCGAGTGCTGACCTGCCTTCTCTCTTCTCTACCTACCACGTCCCGGAGGATCAAGCAAGCGCTGCCAAGGAAGCCATACGTCAGGCCGGGATTATGATGGAGCAGGTGAAGGCGATCTGAACTGCCAGCCAAGCAGCTTATGACGCGAGCTCAGCTCTCCAGAGTAATGTCCAGGTTAGTTGAACACCGATTGGAAATCTTGATATTTGTCATGCACCCACTAGGTGTGTCGATTCTACAATGGACTGCTGGCAGTCGACTATAGTCTTTATGTCTTGAGATTTCTCACTTCACTTGTTCCACTCGACCATGGTTGAGTGGAACAATGAAACTGGTGGGGGCACGCTGAGTGCACCCACTGGGTGTAGTCCCCGAGACCGTGGTCGATTGCTGGCAATCGACTATGGTCTGAAAAGTTTTTTTAAACTGCTTCCGGTCGACTGATCGACTCTGAGTCTAGCTGATAGAACTAGTGGGGGCACGCTGAGTGCACCCACTGGGTGTAGTCCCCGAGACTACAGTTGAATGTTTTAGATTCATCTGTAGTCCTCATGCTCGAAGGTAACCTCTTATCTCCGATTGGTAGTTACTGACTTGCTGTAGGGGCGTTAGCTTATCCTTGAATCATGTCCACAGAATTCTGCCAAAACTTTGAAGAGGAGACTAGTCAAGTGGAGACTGGCTTGGATCCCATCAATTCTCCGGTGAAGGATGAAACTGCTATGAACGTGCTCCGCCTTGAGTCCCGCACTGCTGCAGTGGTTGATTACCTCGCAAGACTGCAGGCCGCTATATCGTGCATCGACACATCGCTCTGGCCAGAAGAAACGCTTCAGAACGACCTTGAGTCGCTGATGACTCGACTGAACGAGGTTCTGAGTCGAGTGCAAGAGTGGAAGAAGTCTTCTGCCCGGTGCGTGCTGACGTCGCTCTGTCCTTGGTCCGTGTCCACTGCAAAGAAGCGAGAGAAGACAAGCTGGTGTCTCTCAAGGTGGCCAATACTAGGAAGCATGACTTGCGTTCTTTCATGGAGACCTTCATCGCGGCCGCCACTCGGATTGCAGATGGGATTGACCTGGACGAGTTCATTGCGCCTTCCAGCCCTCCGCAGGAGGGGTAAAAAACCATTATGCTTGATGATTTGAATTTGCCTCGGAATGCCGAGTGATTTTTGTAACCACCAAACTTTAACAGGCTTGATGCCTGAGCACTTCTAGGTCCGTAGGACGTTATCCGAACTTGATTTGCCGTTGAAATACGTTTGCTTCTTTTGGACAACTATCTTCTTTGGGTTGGAGTATATGTTAGCATCTGAAATGCTCTTTTGCAGGTAGGAGTGATGCACAAATTGCAGTCGACTTGTGCTCGTCATGTTTGGGCGAGTGCTTGGTTGCAACCAAGCCTCCGAGTGAGAAACTTGTTCTCCACTCGGAAAGATTTTTAGAAACTTAAGCGAGCACTGGGCTGCAGCTAAGCCCCCGAGTGGGAGGTTTGCTCTCTACTCGGTAGGAATTTAGAAACTTAGGCGAGCACTGGGCTGCGGCTAAGCCCCCGAATGGGAGGTTTGCTCCCCACTCGGCAGGATTTTAGAAACTTAGGCGAGCACTGGGCTGCAGCTAAGCCCCCGAGTGGAAGGTTTGCTCTCCACTCGGCAGGATTTTAAAAACTTAGGCGAGCACTGGGCTGCAGCTAAGCCCCCGAGTGGGAGGTTTGCTCTCCACTCGGCAGGATTTTAAA